>NW_010418110.1:35832-93332 GCF_000710305.1 Buceros rhinoceros silvestris | reverse complement strand
CATCAAATTTGGGTATTTTTGTGTGTGTTGGGTATTTTTGTGTATTTTGAGTGTGGAGTGGGGGCATATGACCCTTTTGAACTCAGAACCACCAAGAAGCAGCTGCCCGTCGCAGAAGCTGGGCTGGCACGGCTGTAAACCATCTCTGAAGCCCCATTCAACATGTTTCATTCAGGCACCACTTCCAAGAGATGAGAGCATCTGCTTGCAGTGACTTCATTAAAAATGCTGGAGTGGCCAACGTCCCTCAGATGAAGGTCCCGCGCTCCATTTCTTGTTACACTAATCCGCTGCCAGAAATCAGTAGAAGGTTTGTCTGTGGAATGAATTCACCCAGTTGGGGCCTCCTAGGCCGCAGAAGGGACCACCACAGGGACCAGGCTGATCATGTAACTGCACAAAACCTACCTGGGCAGTGGCAAGGAGATTCAGTGAATACTTTTTGGAGACAAGCTGAATTACCACCTGCTTATTGTGAGGAGCAGAAATGAAGAAAGAAGGCATCTGCTGACTCAGAGGGTAGAGGGCCGATTGATGCCTGATAGGAACTAGTCAATGTAGAGTCACACTGTAGCTCTGCGGGAGGTGGCTGTCAAGCCTTGACTACAGTGGCCCTGAACAAACGCTGAAACCGATTTTTTCCTGCTCATCAGAAAAAAAACCCCCAAACAACAGGGAACACAGACACTGGCAATATGGCCTTAGACTATGGGTGCTGCCAAATAAATCCCTAGCTTGCCTGTTTTCCCCACCACCATGGGTGAAGGTAATACACACATCTGGCAGAGCAGAGGAGTACGTGGGGCAACGCACATTTCTGCCTGCGGAAGCTGTAACCAACAGTACAGAAAAAGGCCTCCAAGAGTTTGAGGGTCTCTTCTGGTAAACTGGGTTTTTGTGTTTTAAAGCTCTTCCCTCAGTTTTTTGCTTTGTTTTCTTTTTCTTTTCTGTGTAGCGATAAATCTTTCCAGAAGACCTTTAAAATAAAACAAACAAACAAAAAAACCCAAACCACGAAGAGAAAGGATCAGAGTTTCCATGATAAAATATACTTATTCTTTTGATATATCTCCTCCTCTTAGCCTAAATGATTAACAGTTTGAATAGGCAATCTTCATTAGAAATAAAATAGCACGACAGCAGTGAAAACAGCCGGTTTCTAGTATGGAGCGGAGGCACAACTGATTTCAGGGTCACAGATGACTATTGCTGGAAGGAATCAACACCACTCTAGTTAAAAACTAGTGTATTCATCTTTATGAGCCCTCACGCCTCATCGGGCATGACAAATTAAAGAACAAAGTCGGCGTAACAGAACATTGTCATAAGATGAAGGCGTCCGTCCCACCCTCAGATGAAAACTGAGCTGAAGCCCAGTGTCTCTGTTCTCAACCCCTTCCTACAGCAGCTACTCCTCTGGCTGCAGTGGGTTCCTCATCAACTTACAACTTCTGGCTTAGGGAAGATGATAAAACCAAACTGGCAAAAAGCCCCCCTGAAGGGACGCGAGACTCCTGGGTCCAAGGTAACTGAGGAGAAGACATGGCTGGCTGTTTCTACAGTGCGGTCATTTCTTCCTTTGTCCCATATCAAAAAAAAAAAACCATTCACTACGCCCCTGCTATGATTTTTTCTGCTCAAAGCTAGAAGTTCTGTCTCTCCTAGTCTTTCTTTCCCCTAAACAAATTATCAAAAATGCCACATTAAAGCTGTATTACAAGCAATGTTTTAACACTCAAACACTGAAAAGTAACAGCATCTAAGTTGAAGGTTACTTGTTGAGCACTAATATATTCAATACAAGATACACAGGTTTTGCTTCAAGGATCTTACAGTTCGGTGAGAAAGTACCTTCTCACCCATAGACATGGAAGAACTGTATTCAGGTATCCACAAACCTATTCCGTTGTCCCCACATTTATAAAGCTTTACTAGCTAACTTTGGCCAGGTAGGTGGTGAACGGAGAACTTGGGTTAATGGGCAGCAGCTGCTTTTCACCCATCGTGTGCTGCTCTTGTGCAGCGTATTTGAGCATAACTGGAACTGGGAGCTGCCCAAGACAAGAATAATTGTGTTAATGCACATTTGCAAAGATTCTAACACCTGCGGTCTCTGACCAGTGTCTCTAAGTGCTATTGGAATAGAAATAAATCCTAACTCTACCAGCTCTACTCAAACAGCTAAACACTACCTAATGTGAAAGGTACTGTAAAAATATAAAGAAAAGAAAAGCCTTCAAACTGTGAAAGGACAAAACTATAGCTAGAAGATGAGGGAAAACAGGAAATTGCAAACGTGGTGTACTTCAGCCTGTTAAATGACAATCCTGGCAATGTTTTGAAAATATTTAAATTCATGCCTATGCACATTGTGAAATTTAAAGGTAGCTGAGGTTAATCTGTATCCCTGCCACCACAAATAAGCATTGCTTATCCTGGAATGGATATGAGTAAATAGGGGCCCTGAGAATGAAAGCAAGAAGAGCACATCCATGCGTATGCGGCGGCTAATTCAGAATAAGATGCTTGATAATTTTTACAGAGATATTTATAGGCTACATCAACAGGCTGACCAAAAGGAGGGAGGAAATGTGAGCAAAATTATAGAGAATGAGCAGTACCTTAATGACACAGAACACAAACACTGACAACAGATTTGTAGCAGTGCAAGACTTCCAAAGAGATGAGACTGAAAAGTGTAGATCCTAATGGCTGAGCTTGGAAAGGACGGGGAACTTTTACAGGTTTTATTAGGAAAGGGAGAGGGGAAAAGATCAAAAGATGAAAGCAGATGCAAAGAAGTTTTGTTATGGTAGACAGCAACTATCAGAAATATTTGGAAACATTAGAATGGCAAGTTTTGGGGAAGGCTTAGATATGCACAGGGAGAAATAGGGAGGTCAAAGACAGGTTAAATACACGACTAGTACAAACATACTTTGTACAGTTACAAATCAGGGAGGGGAGGTGGGGGGTTTGTGACTGTTGAGAGGTATGAAAGGGGGCTCTTCTAACTTAGCTCCTTACCGTCTCCCTGTCCTGTAACTCTTTCTCTGTGAGTGAATTCTGGTTTTACTGAGTGAATGCAACCACCTTATTATTCTGTGTGAGCTTAACCACTGGTTTACTTTGTCTTGTTTCCCTGTGCAAGAACTTCACTGAAAAAATGTTTGCTTACCAATAACCACTAACAAAGTACTCAGCTGGAAAACACATCTTTCATCTTGGTTCCCTCATGGGAATTTGATGTGTGGAGTCCTATTAGACTATTGTTTAGCTTTTACAGCTTTTCCGTAGTAACATCTTAATTTAAATGTATTTTCTTTCAAACTGAGAAAGTACACATCAGAGTACAAAAGACCTGAAACTGCCAACCTTAATTATGCTGAGTAGTACCACGTAGAAATCAGTGGGATAATATTATACATTAAAGTACAACTCAACCTCGTAAAGACAAGGTATTCTAGAACAGGAATACTCAACAGATGGCCTAAAAAGCCTACCTCCCTCTCCCTTTTAAAGTATAAATTAATACATACTTTATAACATAATCTAATACAATATGAGATTAACCAAGAAAGAATGGGGAAAACACGCTGTTATAAAACCAAGAACCTTGCAGCTGGAGAACAAGCTGGATTCCATCCCTAATCTTACGCCATCACCTTCTGAATGATGCGCCCAAGCTTCTGAACTTGTAGCAGGATGTAAAGCAAACTAGCAGTATTTTTTATGTCAAATATGTAACTCTAACCCACAATATATGTACTTACAGGGTGTATGTTTGATGATCCTATGGGCTGAGAAAGAGCAACCTGACACAAAGTTGTATGGTTAGCTGGCTATATAACAAAATGCACAGATAATTAGTTAACTCAAGATTTTCAAGTCAACAAACGCGGAAAGTCATTATCCACTTCATTTCCACCACTCCTGTAAGTTGGGAAAGGGACAGTGACAGCAGACATGAGCTGCTGTGATGCTCCTGAAAAGCCGTTTGCTTCTCAAAATCAATATATTTCAACAAGTTTGAAAGTGGTTGCTCGCAGAGATAAGTTACAAGCAAGAAAAAAGCAGCAAAAAACTGAAGCTATTCAATTTTCTTGAGATTTGCATTCAACAGTCGAGGAATTTGATAATTTAATGCTGAGTATTTCTCCAGGGGCAGAATTTTAAGTACAAATTTTCAGGGAGAAAATTAAAAGTGGTTACATTGCTCTCTTTGCCATCCGCTCTTCAGCTGTTTTTGGAATAGAGAGTCCATTTC
Organism: Buceros rhinoceros silvestris; assembly: GCF_000710305.1. NCBI lineage: Eukaryota > Metazoa > Chordata > Aves > Bucerotiformes > Bucerotidae > Buceros > Buceros rhinoceros. The sequence continues at coordinate 89,065 of NW_010418110.1, read as the reverse complement.
TGAGGCAATCAGAAAAATCTGTGATTTGTTGGCAGTTGGGTGTCACTGCTCTGTTGATGCTTTAAGACCCATCCTGTGTAGAAGCATCTCCTAACCCAGCACTGCCTGACCCAAATTAGCTTGCGAGTAAAATAAGATTCTTCTCCCACTCTGTTGTTTCTCCTTCTAATCACAGCATTGTTCTTCTCCTTGTGTTTTTCCTTTCAACAACCCTACATCGAAGTTTTTTCTCCCTTCTACTGTATTGTTGATGTCTTACTGACTCAAATGCTTCTTCATGAGGAAACCACCAGCTTCCTCTTTGTATTCTGCTTTCTTCACTCCTCTTTCCACACCGTACTGTTCTGATGTTTTCCAAGAGGAAGCTGACAAAATACAATTCTATTACAACTTTCTCTTTCTTTCCCCAAGCACCAGTTTCTAACTGGTTATGCCACTAGTCCCACTAACTAGGTCCTCTTTCCTCCCTGGAGAGACCCTCATTGCCTTTTGTTCATCACGTTTCATGCCCTGCTCGCTTTTACTTACCAAAATACTAATTTGCTTTAGTTTTTAAAAAGTATATATAAATATAAAAATATCAGTCGTAACCTCACCGTTGACCTGATCTGACACTACAACTACCGCTCCAGCTGCCTTCTTCAGTTAATTAATAATTAAACATATACTCACAATCAGCCTGAACTTGTTTACTAATTTCACCATTTAGAACCCATCTTACATCATTTGCACTCCACCAAACCTTGTTCAGATTCGGTGCTTCACCCCGAAGCACTTCACATCTCACATTTCTAATTGCTTCATTGGCACACCTTGCAGAAGATCCTTCTAATCCCTCCTTCCATAGCAGTTTCTTCAGATCCTGGTCCTGGCCCTCCTAATACTTTATCCAAGTAATCTCAAAGACACAAATTCAATTCTGTCTATATGCTGACAGAGAACAAATCTGCCTGTCCACCCTTAAACTGTGCAGTTTCTTTACACAGAGCCCATTTTAAGGCTCTCCCTATCTACTTGCACAACCAAAACTCTCGTCCAAACTCTTATGATGACATCCTTTTTTTACCCACAAGAAAAGAAATCTATCTCCTTTTATCCATTTAGAGTGCTGCTGGTTCTCCAGGGTTACTATTCGAGATATCTCTTTGCATTGTTTAGTTAGCTTACCCTTTTTTCATCACATTAAACGCAAGCTGCTTGTTTTCATTTTCAAGGATCTTTATTGCCCACCTCTGCCCTTCCTCTTCCCCCATTATCTCTCATTTACTCTTCAAGGACAAACAGCGTATAACATCGACCACTACTGCTTTACTGTTTCTTTGTATTCCCTATCTGATCATATTAATCTGTGGTCTCCTGTCTTATATGCAGCTTTGAGGGACCTTCTAGTTCTGTATTTTTTAAGTTCACAGCATGATGGGATCCCAATCTGGGTTTGTTTTGGGGTTTTTGGGGTTTTTTTTGGTAAGATACCTCTGCCTAGGACATCTACCTAGAGCAAGAACAACCTGAGGGCAAGCTATGCCCCACGGCTCTCTGGAAATAGAATAATAAAGAGATTTTGAAAACCTCTGGGTATTTAATAGCTGCCTTCGGGATTCAAAGGGAAACACTGTACCCTAAACCTACAACCTTGAAAAAAATTGCTTTTAAATGTATTGAAACACATGAAGTACTCTTGGTAGACCACGATTCTCTCTTTCTGCCCCCTCAGCTTCCCAGGAAAGCACAAGGGAGAATAACTGCCTCTAACTGAGGGTGGTTCTCCCCCGAACACTTGTGTTCGGAGTGCCTCCTCTTGCTCTGCTTTCAGCGAGAAGCTCTGCAGTAAGAACATAGCAGAGTCCTTTCTGTCCTCCCCCTTGCTCAGAACTCTTTTCTGAACTTGAAGTACTGCAAATCTAGGGCATCAACACAAAACACTTGTCTCCAGAAACATAAATCAAGGGGACAGCAACTAAAATCAAGGTGTTGCTGAGGAATTCGTAACAGGGAATGAGACGTCTAAGTCTTCTTTAATGGAGGTGTCTTTTTCTAAAAGAAACAATTCTTGATCCTGAAGTCTCTATTCTTTCCAGTGACGCTTCCTTTCTGTAGGTGTTTTCAAACCGTGAGCATGGAAAGGAAGAAAATACAACGCAGAAAGGAAGGGGATCGCTGCAGATCGTGGGTTCTGTTGCTTCCTGACTTCTCAGTATCTTAATTCCCTCAGCAATGAAATAGATAGAACATTACTTAATAGAGATACTGTAAAATGTTAATTAATGATTGCAAAGCATCTTTAGATGGCAAGAAGATACAAATCACGGGCATGTAAACCATTATTTCTACACAATAAAGCCATACTTGTCTACCTGCCTGCCTTTTTTTTTTTTAATGTAGCTATGCACAGGTTTTCTCCAAATGCTATCTTTAAATCTACAAACCCACCACAATAAAATCAACTGTTCTACTAACCAGCCTTGGATATCTTTCAGGAGAACAAATGAGAACATCATTGACTAAAGTATCTCGACAATCTTTCCTCCATAACACATAGGAGTTTTTTCCTGTCTTCTATACTCATATTAAATACGCTGTGTTTTATCAGCAGCTTGAAAAAAGCAAAGTGAATGAGCATCTTTTACCACTTTAACAGCATATGAAAGAAGACAAGGAAAGTGAGGAATGTTCAACGTGAGAAGAAATTATTTCCATTCTAGGTTGAGGCCTCACTGTGCTGAGACCCTGTTAGTTTTATAGGGGGAAAGCCATAGTTGATTAAATTTCAAACTGTTCTGAAGAAGGACACACAACCTCCACTCTAGCTGGTTCTGGCAAACCAACTGCATGACCTGAACATTTTTATTAATCAGTTTGCATCACATTGCTTTCTGAAAACTAAATGCAGCAAATACTTGTCTCCTTGCACTGACCTGAAGCACCTGCTCATGAGGAAACACAATTGTTATTTTTTAATTGCGAAACTAATTGTTCTTATGCAAAGCTCTTGTATAAAAAGGATTCCACCTCCAAATCCCATAATTAAAGCACTAGAGATGAGCGTAAATTACTCAAACCTAAAAGGAGCCCTTGATTTCAGCAATGCTGTTGAAGTTCAACAAGTGATCTGGATCTCTGAGGGTCTGCCCCTGCAGTCTCCCAGCAACTGAAAATGAACCTACATCTACAATTCCAGAGCGGAATTTCTAAGTCCTGAACCTGTACTGAGTTTCGACCCCTTTATCACCGAGTTTTAAATGGGAATAAATACTGCTAGGTTTTTTAAATAATCTTACAAACTTCTTTTGCTAATAAGCTAATCACAGCTGTTAGTTTCAAATTTAGAGCTGATAGGTCATACTGAAGTTGCAACCTCTTTGTTTCTATGAAAAGACATAGATGTGAATGATGGTACAAATCTCCTTGACGTGCAGTTTTAGACTGCGTTTCCTGCCCTTGCCACCCATGGTTTACGGTATGTGGTGATCATTAGAGGAAGTTACTCGGCTTCAGAGCTTTCTATTCTCTTCATCTAGGTGAATTTTGACTGCAACTGAACAACAGTTTTCATATTCAGTTCACTTATGTATCAACATTTTGTATTTCATAGACCAAGCGTGATCAGTTCTGATGGGGACTCCGGTGGAAAACCTCTCAGCTGGAGGAAACCTGTTATGGAGATTCTATTCTATCATTTCACTTGGCGTCTTTTCTAAAACCTTTTTTTTTTTTTCCAGAAAGTAAAAAAGAAAAAACCTTTAGGCAGGTTCATGTCATGTCCTCATGCCTCTCCCCGCCCCAACACACACACAGTAAGATACACAACATCTGGGCTAGTTCTGCTTTTTTGTTCCTCTTCTCGCTCTCCCTCTCTCCTCTACTCTCCCCAGATATATCTGTATCAGCTCTGACAACCAGTAAAATTACAGCTCAGGTAATTAAACTCTGTTTAACAAATCCTTCTTCAACTCTGGTTCAAAGCTGTAATGCAATGTCACCCAGAGCCATTAAATGCTTCTGCTCCTCCCTAGAAATGGATATATATCTGAGAGGGAGCTGAAGTGACTCTTTCATGTACAGTTCTTAAAGGATGGAAGATGAAAGGTGTTGTATAAACGTAAGATACACTTTTTCATAGTCCAATATCTTAGTGAAAGGTTGTAATTAGTGTAAGCACCGCTTAGCACAAATCAGAGCTTTGCATTCAACATTTCAAATGCAGCATCTTGACAAGATGTAGATTATTTTATGTTGGACATAAAAAGCAGCTCATAGTAAAATATTGTAATGATGGTCTGAAGAAGCTCTGAAATCAATAGATGACAAGTTACTGAAATTAGGGAGGCCTGACCTGTTTTACTGGGTACATCAGATAGATTTGGTTTTATTTGACCTTAAATTTCTTGCAATTGTTTTCTTTTTGGTGAGTTCTAAATTCCTTCAATGTTACAGGATTTTCTTGGCATTGCTTTCTAGTTGCCTTTCGAATCTAACTTTGTTTTATACTAGATATGGTGAAAGTTTACGCCAGAGAGAATGTTCTTAGCACTGCTGGATATTTCAAGCCTGTGATTTATTTGCAATGTAATTCAATTATTAAAAATAGACAGTATTTTTATATCTTTCAATTCTGCTACACACCAAATCACAAAAGCCAGATATTTTCTATTAGTGTTTGATAGCATGTGGTTACTGAGGCCATAAAAAAAAATAAAGAGCACTTACAGTTTTAGTATAAACTATGATTAATTTTTATAAGGATGATGCATTTGTATATTATAAACTGACAATTTATTTGTAGATTTTTTTTTCCCGGCAAGCTTAGTAGTTTCCCTTGGTGCAGAATGCAGAATTGTATATGAGATATTTGAGTGTCTAGAACGATGTATGATAAATGAAGTAGCATGCTACTTATACGCTTATCATGTTCCCTGACTAGCAACAGGTTCAGCAAAGGGCACAGCCAGTAAATGAAATTTTCCACCAGGACAATATATCATCACAAGAAATGTATGCGTTGGAAACGTACAAGCTTGCTCGAGATGCGGACAAGGTGTGAAATGGTAAAAAATGAAAAGCAGAAACAGCATATAGTAAATTCCAAATTCAGCTCTATTTCCATATTGGCTGAGCCTGGTGCTTTAACTGTTTAAGTCACGTACTTTAGAAAATAATATACACATACATACAAATTCAGCTCAGTTTTAGTGCTAAGATAAACTTCCTTCATTAAATATCTTATAACTTCTTTTGAGAAAAGAATCTGTAAAGCAGCCCGTGAGAATATTTTTTTAAACCCCTTTCAGAGTCAAAATATAAGGCAACATCTTTAAATGCATATTTCTTCCTCAGAGTTTCAGGTTGAAAATCTGCTTCAGGAAATGTTTATCACAACTTTCAGCACTCTGTAGAGAACACTAATTAAAAATACAGGAAAAAAAAAGGAATAGCATCTGTATATTTCCCAGTGGAATTTAGTTTGTTTACAAAAACATTTCATAATAATTAAAGTTTCTGACAAATAACAACGGAATGCCAAAACACTATAAGTACTCCTGTTTTCTTGCAAAAAGGTCCACCAAATACCAAGGCGAAACTCCTTGGCATTCCGGTGGTAGATGGAAACAAGGCTAAAAATACATTGAGAGTGCCTGTCTTTATGGCTGTACAGCCTCACTGAAGAGAGATGAGCATTGGAAAAGCGCATTGGTCAGATTTGGGAAATCTATCTGAAAGCAGCTTGTGAAACTTCTCAAAATTTTATTGCTACACTGCAAGAAATTCCGCATATTGACCTTGGCTTGTTCTCTCTATTATGGCAGCGGCTGCATTTAAATGCTTGAACAATTCTGTAAACGGAGTAGCAAATCCTGCTCTTTTCTTACATCATCGCTGGATAAAATACACCTCTGGAGAGATCTGGTTGATTTAGTTTTACTATGCACAGTAATTTTAAAACAGCAGAACATACTTTGGGCCATAATGTCTTTCTATTGCTTTTTTTTTTTTTTTACCAGAAAAGTCTCCCTCTCTCATCTTTCTCCATCTTGCTTCCAGCTTGCAACTCTTCTCCCACATCCTACTCCAAACCGAAGTAAAATACGTTTACAGACGCACTCAAATACTTATTTCATAAATGTTCTGGTCTCTGCCAGCATATGTTGTGATAGACATCTTGTTTCTACAGGCTCAATTATGGCCACTCGATTCCAAAGATGTTAGTGACAGAGAGTCACTAAGAGACATGTGCAAAGGAGTAACATTTCTTTAACGAACCAGAAGTAGCCCCTCTTCTGGCGGGACGCGTGCCCTGTTCTCTCCCTCTAAGCTACATGGTCTTTCCTAACGGCGGCGCTGAGGAGATGCAGCCAAGCACCTTGCCTGGAGAGCAAGAAAGACTCTCTGAAGCACCATGTCTCCAGAGAGAACCTGGCTCACATTCTCGGGCTGGCTCTCCCAAGTGCTTTGTTTTTATCCCATTTGTTTAGGCTTTCTTTTTCCACCCCAAAATGGCAAAATCTTGCTCTGAGATCAAAGAAAATCTGCTATTCCATCCAATGGGGCTAGGACGTCTCTTCAGGTTTTTGCTTCATTTCAGGCTTTCCTGATTTATATTCTTTGGCTTTATACTTAATATTTTTGTGCCTTAGCATCTGTTTAGATTTACTGTTTGTCCATCTCAAATCTATACTTAATTTCCATTTTGTGATTTTCTCTAACCTTTTATTCTTATCATACTAATTCAGAACCAAACTTTTCCTTAGACAGACTGTTTTTTGAAGCACAGTGAATCAAAGTCTAAAAACAAACAAAAATGGCAACGAGAGCTCTTTGGGGTTTAAGTGGACAGAATTCAACAAAGTCCATGCTGTTTCTAGAACATGAGGCTAGATCCTGCCTAGTCATAGTCCTCCGGACATTTAGCTCTGAATTCCCAGTTTCAGCAACGGCAGTCTAAGAACTAACTCTCTTAAGCGAAATTAATTAATTTTGCAACTCGGAAAAAAATGAGACCACTCACTGCAAGCCTCCAATTTGTGTCCTTTGCTCTCTCACACAAGTCTCATGATCTTTGCTATGTCTGGAACAAAAAGACCTAATCTGCTTGGTTGATGACAAATGTCGAGGGCTACTGCACTGTCTGGTTAACTTTGTCACTGAGCAATGACTGTTGTCTTCCAGGGGCAAGCTCACTCCCAGCGCTGACGTGAGGAGACACCGTGGGCTCTGTTACCATTTTCAATGTCAATGTCTCCTGCGCCAGCTTTTCATACCACTGCTTGAGTTCAAACACTCAGGTGCTGCTCTGTAGTTCTGACACCCAAGCTCTTTCACTCATTCACAAAGCAGTCTCTTTACTGCTATTCCTCTATTCTTGTCTTGCTGTATATCAAACCTACCCTTTTGAACAATTGACATATTTTCAGTGCCATGTGTTTCGTCCTGCCTCATTGGATGGATCGCAGCTTCCATAAACACTATCTTCCATCCCATTTTTGTTCTTTCCCTCACAGTCTTCTGTTATTTGTGGTGGTTTTCTTGTTCCCTAACATTTTGGTATTTTTTTGTTTAATTTATCAAATTGACACTAGCATCCTTGAAACAATCTGTATAAATACAACAAATCTTATTCATTTTATTCTTGTTTTACAGAGGATAAGCAGATCCTGCAGTTAACCCTGACATCTTTTTATCTGCCATCCTGCTTAGGGGTGTGAATGAAGATAAAGACAACTGAGCCTCATCACTACTGCTAGTAGCGATTCCATAATGATGCAACATGAGCTACTCAAAATATTTACAATTTTCTAACATATTGTCAGAGATAAAATCTTTTGGAAGGACTGTAAGTACTAATGATTCCAGTTGACAAAGAAATAGGTATAACTGTTATGTACCTTTTTGCTCTGGTACTTCAATACTTTATGAATAGTTTGTTCTGAGACATACTTTCCATTATAAAATATACTATTCCATGAACAGTCATGGAATTCCAGGGGAATCACAGGACCTTAATTAAGGGAGATAGCAATGATTTAACTTTTGTATCTGATTTCAAAAGCCTGGGGACCTTTTCCTCTCAGGCTACATGACATGCTGGTCTCCAAAGGAGCTGCTTCGTACCTATGTGGTTTCTAAAATTTATTTTGCTTTCTTTCTTAAAAACTTCAGCATTCTTATCTCACTCTGGCACGATGTACACTTGCCTTTATGGCCATAATTAATGAACAAAACAAAGCAAAGAAAAAATACCGCAAGCCTAAAAAAAGAAAAATTCTCTATTGCAGACTACAGAAAATTAATGAGTTGCCCATTCAAGTGCAGTGTTTATTCTTGCTTTGAAGTGCTGTACAGGTACTAGGTTTATATTCCAGGTTCTACGTTCAAAGCAACATTTAAGCACTGATTTTTCCAATTCTTTGAAACTTCCCTGGATTTTTCTATAAGCACTTCTCCCTCTCTGTCTAACTAAAGACGGCTAAGACCTTTGTCAGGTAGTAGCTTTACAGCTCAGACCAGGACAACTCACGTGGACTTTAAGGAGCTCTCTTGTCCATGAAGGCTTCATTCTGCTCCCCATCTCTCTCTTCCAGCTCAAGGAGCTGGACACTCAGAGAACAACTGGTATGATTATTAAAGACTGAGGCAAAGGCAGCACTCAGTACCTCAAGCCTTTTCCTCGTCCTGCGTCACCACGTTTCCTCCTGCCTCCAGTAAGGATAGAGATTCTCCTTAGCCCTCCTTTTGCTGTTAATGTATTTATAGAAGTAATTTTTATTGTCTGTCAGTGGCCAAATTAAGTTGTAGTTGGGCTTTGGCTTTTCTAATTTTCTCCCTGCTCAGCCTTGCAAAAGTTCTTCTAGTCTTCCTGAGAGGCCAGTTCTTCCACAGGCCATAGACTTTCCTTTTCTTCGTGAGTTCCACCAAAGCTCTCTGCTAAGCCAGGCTGGTCATCTACCCTGCTGGCTCATCTTATGGCACACGCAGACAGCCTGCTCCTGCACCTTTAGGAGTTCCTTCTTGAAGGATGTCCAGCCTTACTGGACAGAAGCAGCAAACACAGTGAATAGAAGGTCTATCTTTACTAGCTCTTCTAACACCTTGAAGACGATATAAAGAATCATCAACTAGTAGTGTAGTAGAGTAAGTAACCTGGATTTATGATATTACAATATTACCTTGTTATTTGTTTGCTTAGACAAAAAAAAGGCTCCCACATAAGGCGGCACTCAATCCTTTATCATTCCATCCAATTACAGTCCATGGACTAAGTATAATAATAAACCTTTCCCTCACAGACTGCAAGACCAAGAGAAATACAGATCTCCTAACATTTTCCTTTGTGCCTGATGAACATGATCTGGATTCTACCGGAATTCTTCTGTTGCCATTTTGAAACTAGTCAACTATTGATTCTAACGATACAAGATTACCCCTGATATTCATCCTTAGAAGACAGATTTTATACCCCGAATGTATAGTTACTACAGGATTCATATACTTACTTACAGGGAGGTGGGAGGGATGAGAGAAAAAGACGATAGGTAAAGGAATCAGACATACTTTCCTATGCAAAATAAAGTTCCTAGACTTCAAAAGCCTAAAAAAAATTAAGTTATGTCAATACAGATTTGGTAGCATTTAAAATTAACTCCAGTAGAAACAGAGTCCACCTAACTAGGGCCAGGTGGAAAGACAATAGGAAGAATTGGCTTTTATGGTTCATTTAAAGCATAGTCTAAAGTAAAACCTGCTGATTGCAAGTGCTGTGAGTCTGAGGTTACATGAACTTAGTATTAACTTCACAAATCAGGAACTTTGTGATGAAATGGATCTCTTCATTAGAAAATCCCCAACTACTTTGTGGTCTGTGAAGATGTTATCTGATCGTTTGGTGATGTACTTGTGGTTTGTAAAAATGGGGACCCTAAAGATCATCAGAGACAAAGTCTCTTCCCTGGGGCCTTTTTACTATGCTGACACTTACTGAAAATCTACCAGCAACACACTCTCCAGATCAGCAATCATTAACTCATTCAAAGTCACAGTCACAAGGGTCTGGGGTTAGCAACTATTAATTAGTGTAATTATTCCCAGGATGACAATTACCAGCTGCAGGATCCACTTAACATCTATTCTCAAAACTTGTCTTTCTGCAATGCTAATGTTTCTAATAGGTTCATTTACCACCATTTACTGATCACATTCACTATGGTATATTGTTTCAGATGGACAGGATGGAAAGCCAATACCCAATATCGATCTTTAGAGTGTCCTCTGTGTAGAAAGGCTTCTCCTACCATCATTAGCCACATCATTGTACTGAAAAACATATATATACACACACATATATATGCTTGTGATAGATCTGTGATATTTCTTCTCTTTTGCTTACAAAATTAATTTCCTGGAGAAATAACATGATGTGTTTCAAACTATATTCTTCAATAATGCACCCGTTCAAACCAAGACATTGCATATGTGAGTTGTACCATTTGATGTAAAGACTATTTCAGCTAACGGTGATATGCATATGGTATAATTTCAAACCCGATTCTTCACTCTTTATCAGAAAAAAATAACAATGAGAAGAGGTGCAAGTCTACAGTCTGTGTTTGCTTGGTAGTGTCCAAATCCTGCACGGTACTGAGCTCTGCTGAAACCCCGTGCAGTTCAAAGAAACTAGGATGCCTGACAGGCATTTAGATCAGACCTACGTATTTCCTAAAGGAACAGAGAAAAATAAATAGCATAAATTGAGTTTTACCTGCTTAAGGAATATAACACACCACCTCTGTGAACAGAGAAGCAAGATGTCCTCAACAAACAAGATTTTGACAGGACATTGAGTTAAGTCGTTTAGTAACAGAAAGAAGCAAGCCTTTGATGGGAAGATTTTTCTGTAGATTTTGAAAATTAAAGTTATTTTACATCCATGATGGGACTAATTTTGCCAAATGCTTTAGAAGAGCCTACTGATTCCAAATCAGAGCCCTAACATTTCAAAGTATGTAAGTTATGATAAATCAGAAGTTGTCCTACATATAAGCTCTAAAATTAGGAAGATTATCTGTGAGAAGGTAGTACGAGTTCCTTTTTCCAATACCAGTACAGTCTGGATTATTGAAACAGGAGAAAGATTTTCTAGTACAAAAGCAGAAGAGTGCAGGGAGTATGGCATCATGTTATTCTGACACGTTTCCTCATTCGCCAAGAAGCTGACAGCAAGAGCCATCGGGGTGCTGTATGCTGAATATCAGACTTCAAAAGGGACAGAGGAACACAAGTACGGCAGTATGTTTTCTGGAGAAGCTTCAATTCTTTACTCTTACCATGCTGATGAGTCACAAATCAAGAGAGAACATATTTTAAAAAGCACATTAATAAACTGTGTTTCAGAGTGGTACATGCTATTTTAGCATATATTTTACAGGGTCTCCTGGACAGGGTCTCAACTGTGCAGAAGTAAGCGAAGCAGCAGTGTTGCTTTTAAATGTGCTGCTAGATTGTATTTGTGAGCATTTGATGTTCTTCTTTAATAACCTCAAGTAAAAGGCTGAATGAATTCAACAACAGTAGCTGAAAAAAGTGCAATGAGTCATATTATAGGAAAATGGAGAAAAGGATACAGGACTCTCCACTGAACACAATCCTATATTGTAGGCAATCTGTGATAACACCCTTTTCATTTCAGTTCAGTCCCATAAAATTACCACTAACATTACAACTCATGCAGAACACAGATAAATGTAAAAATGTCACAGAATTCTTCCAGATGGGACTTTTAGTTCCACTAGATCACCATCTACTTTTTTACTTGTCTAATATTTCATTACAACCTTCCATAAGTTAATTTTCTTTCCACTGACCATGTAAATCACAAATCAATTTTCATTTAAAATGCCTGACTACAGATTGCTCCTGAAAGCTCAAAGCATATGCTTCAGTGAGCTCTCCAACATTCTTAATGCACATTAGAAAAATGTTGTGGTTTTTTAAAAATCTTTTTAAAGGAATTAATTTTACATTAAAGTCTGGCATGAGACCCAAGCATGGGTCTCCCTTCCCTCTCCTCCCCCATCTCTAAAAAGCAGGTACACTTTTGAAATGTAACTGCGTGTAGAGCTAAAAGTCTTTCACAACAATGGAATTTGTTCCTAAACCAAAAATTCAGGCAAAGGTATAACTGTTTAGATTTGCAGAAAGCAGATGTGATTAATCCCAAACCCCTACTGTAATCATGTACTTCTCTAGGGGAAAGAAGACAGGAAAGTAAGAAAAGGAAAAAAAGCATTCACAGTTCGGCCACGGGCTGTGCTTTGTTTAAACTGTTCTTTTTCTCATACCCTAACAGAACCTTTGCTGTATACATAACTGAATATTGCTAACTACTTACCCCTAAAACCAATGGGATATGCCTGTAAGACGAGCAGGATTCAGCCTTTGAAACAATCTATAAGAAACATCTTATAGGAACGCCCAGAAAATATCCTGAAACGGTATCTTCTGAAATGTTCTTTTCTTACGTTAATTTGAACATAGTTTTCTCCCCCTACAAATTTGTGAACGTAACATTTGGTAGACATGGTTTCTACGGCTGGTTTTGCTATCGTCCTGCTGAGAAACACAGGACAGTCACTTTGCTGCTCTGTGCCTTACTTTCCCCATTAGTAAACAGCAGATCATTAAAATTACTCTTTTTTTCATATTAAACAGGACCACTTAAAAGCCTGAGCTGGCATATGCATAAGCATTTGCTAAATCAGTAAGAGGCAGGAGCGATCATGCGGTCATTTAACTCCTTTTTATAGATAATGTTTCCTCACACCGGGTATTCCTGTGCTGCTTAATCTCAGATTGTTTTCACGTACTCTTAGTACCTGAGAACCTCAGCACCAAACCTTGAAGGACAAATACTTCAACAGAACAATCGGGTGTGGTGAGAGAAGAAAGGGTTGTGTCTGCTCTTGGAACACAAAGGAATTGCAACCCTTTCTAATAGCATGACCCCAGATCACTGAAGTCTAACGAATTGATTAAGTGCAAGGGAAGAGAGAAGCGTGGGTCCTTCAAGTCTCTTTCCTAATGTGAACGCACATGCAAGCCTTCTCTTCACTCTCTTTTCTTCTGCTCACTGGCACGTCCGTATTTACCATGTCTCCCTCCACCTCTGGGATTGTCCTTCCATTTCTGAAGTTCACTTCCATGCTGCTTTGCACCACTCTATCAGAGCTCTTGGCGAGACAGTACAGCTTTGAGTCCCAAGTTCTTGAAGCACTCTGACATTGGGATTCTAGCTTGGGGGTGATGGAGAGGGTGTCAGTTTAAATAAGGCTGAGTGCTCATGACAATTGGAAGTAGTTCTGCATTAAGTGGGGCTCTTTCTCATAATGCAGTATGTCAGTGCTGACCACTGAAATGGGGGAAGGGAACAGCTCTTGAGCAGTCTCTGTAAACAGGGTCTTGCCAAACCATTTGCAGGTTATAGTCAGCCAAACCTTGAGGGTCTTCACACAGGGCTTTTTAAAACCGAAACTCCCAAATGTCAACGGGGCCTCCAGCAGCACATCTACTGTGAATCTGCCTCACTAAAACTGAGAGCTGAGGGCCTCCGCATTTGGCTCTGTGCTGGCATATCACAATCACTGCTTAGAACTGACCACTTGCTTGTGAAAATGATGTGGAATTACTCCAGATATGAAGAGGTGTGGGGGAAAATGTTTTCTTGCTTCCTGATTTAGAGAAAACCCATCACCTAAGAAGGAAGCTGTTGGCAACAGTGAAGTCTCCAAACCCACGTCTATTAATAGTCACTGGAATCTTTATGGATTAGGGGTTACTATGAAAGATCATCCGTCTGGTCCTCTAACAAGACTTTTCAAGTTAACTACTTTAACTAAACAAATAGTTGGTTGACCAATCAGGAAAAGGTCCACAAAAATATTCAGGGTGGAAGATGCCTATAAGTTGGTTGAATTGAGCGGCCAGCTTGCTTACTTTCTCTTTTCTATTTGCTGGGGCAACTAAGGGCCTGAAGGCTGTGCTTTTTCAGTTTTACCTCATTTGTCTTTTTGTTTTTCAAGTCATGTATCTTTAAGTGGCTTTTTGTTCCATCACCAGTGGATTAGAAAATGGCTCTAACAATTAAGAGGTAAGCAACCAAAGAGGAATCCAAATTACAGCGGCCAGAAAGCACGCTGCACATTTGACTATCTTTCCATTAACGAGATCCTCTACGTTTTTACAGTACTTTGCGAAAGTCTTCTCAGAAGGAGTTTCTATTCCACAGCCCACTGGATAGAGGCTCCTGGACGAGGGAGCTAGCTAAAGCTTAAAGGAGGCAGTAGAAGTATATGCACATGCGCATAGGTACTAGCTGGGATATGAAAAATAAAATATCTGAAGACAACGTAGAAAGAAAAGGAAAGCAAAGACTTCTCATCAAAACCCTGAACTCTCCTGAGAGTCTTTTCAACCATCCATGTTTTGGTGTATCTCCCTGTACTTCCTGATGAGGAGACTACCTTCTGCATAGAAAACACGATGCTTGGGAAGCCTGTGTTTCCACTGTGAATCACACACTAGCAAATACAATCAGATCTTCAGATTTAGATGTCTATGTGCCCGTTTCAATGTCTTCAATAGATTTATATACACACAACATTCAGGCATTCCATTTTCATCATTTTGTCTACAATTACTAAACAGAACATTACAGCTGCTGGTGGCTAAAATCAGAGCTGCCAAGTTAAATTTAACTCTGCAGGTGCTGATGGCAGAGGGTTATTTACTACATAAGCTGCACAACCCTGCAACCTGGGCACTCAGTGCTCTAACAGAACCCTCTGCATAAATAACATTGCTCTGAATCATCAACAATGAGGATTTGTTCTCATTGTGTGTACACCAGTCACCAATTACTTCTTCCTGAAGCACTTAGACAGGTTTAAGGCTGCATCAACATAGCAAGTGATTTGCTGCAGTATGAGAGGGACACTAGGTGGAGGCGATTGGTTCCGAGTCCCTTTGGACTGCATTTTCTCTGGTTTCTCACACTGAACGTGTGGGTCTTGAAGCTATCCAAAGGACCAGCTGCTGGTTTGGGCCTTTGTATCTCCACTTGGCTCTGGAATGGAGCTTCCAGTTTAGTTTCCTCCAAAGGAAGTCTGGTCTGCACACATCAAACTAACATAAGGGAAATGGTGAGGGACTCCTTTCAAGGCTGCTCTACTTCTCTAAACAAAAGTACTTCAGTAGATGCAGCCTGCTACGCAGTGAGACTTACTTTATGAACAATGGCTTACCTCCTGCCTTCCTACACCACTTCAGTGAAAACTTTCCCCTTACTAATACCAGTAAGTTTAGGTTTCTCAGCCCAGGTCTCTAACCTCCACCACGCCGTTTATGAAGTGATCAGATCAGGAGACAAAGAGAATGCAAGTGGAATGTGACTGTGTATAAATTGTTCCGTATTGGAAATCTCATCCCATTCTGTTATTTACTTTTCTCCAAGATAATTGCATTTGTATAGGTATAGGTATAGATATAAATTAGATGTTACATTACAAAGCCACAAGGGCTCCTGATCTTGTTAACATGATGGTTGTCATAGTTTGTTTTGTTTTGCATGAGCAAGAGCTCATTACTGACAACCCTTGTCATTCACATCAACTTGTGTCTTCTTAATGACGCATTTCTGGAATGAATGGCAGGACATATACGTGTCAATTCAAACCGTACCTTGGCGTATTGCTCCCACAAAGTCAGTGGGGCTTCAGGACAAAGGAAGCTTTATAGCTTTAGTTTTTACTGGCACGCTCTAGTCTCTCGTTCAGTGCACTTTTAAGGAAGGCCAATAGTGATTTTCAAATCATTTTGCTTTCAGGCATTATTTCAGCTGGCTACCTTCTGTACTAGGTTACTTGCACACTTATGCTCTCCCTAAGGCTCCAAAGATACTATAGTTGTTTGTGTTCCTTGCAGTGCAGTAGGATGCCATGATGCAAATATATAAGCCTTACCCTGTCTCAGTTAGCCAGAGTGGGTTTAGTTTGCTGAGCAGAAGAGGTGAACTAAAAACTAGTCTCACTGCTGGGGAGGGTAATAGCAGGAGTGCTTTTGCATCAATCCCCTGCCAGGCAATCCACAGACTGACACTGATGGTTGCTCTGGAGGGAGTCACTCCAAGCTAGAGGTAAGATGCCAGATAAGCAGTAGCCTGTAAAAAGGGATTAAAAGAAGAGAGAAAACCAGGGGGAAAGATTAAGATAATTTACCCTTGTATATTGCATCCATCATAAATCCCATTGTCAGTATCTATTGTTCAAGTACCTGACAAACTTCTGTTTCTAGCCCCTCCATAAAAGCCTCCATCCTATGGAAAGTTGCGTACCTTTCATGGTTTTATAATAAACTGGAAGTGAGTAACAGTGCGATATCAAAGGAAATAAAACTCCAGTTGCTATTGCTGCTGGGGTTGCCTTCTGAATGTGGCTTACACAATATTTCATCTGTGCTGACACCTTTCACTCTCAATTATTTGGCTGCTGTCAAAACAAATCAATCATATTATAGCACTGTGTCTTCATGTTACCATTCCACTGCAAGTTAGCTGCATTAGCTTTGAAATATATGGAAGTATAAAATTTTCCTCGATTATTTATTTAATACAAGTTTCTCCCTTGTGAGTTATCTCACAAACACAGCAAACTCAAATTATCTGATGTCAAATGTTGAATATATATAAATACCACTAAGAAATGTTAAAATAATGGCACTCATGGGAACATAAATGCATAAATATATACTTGATAAGTCTTACACTTACAACCAATGATATTACTCTGACAAATGGAACAAATAGTATATGTTTTTAATTTTGGTTGCAACTGGCCAAGGTGCTCGTATTAGATAAATGTAATTTCATAAGACATAACTTCGAACTACTACTCCTGCTAAACTGAGTAAAACAAAGATTTAAAGAACTGATTTTGTTACCAGTAAAATGAACCAGGGGAGATTAAAAAAAAAAAAGCTGGGACTGAATATTTTTTAGAGATGCTGGGAAGGGAACATGGTCTTCCTTTACAGTTCACAAGCACTGATTTGGGAAAGAAAAAGCTAAAATCTCAAAGAGGGTCTCAAAGTGATTGCTCTGTTCAGATTCTAGACATAGAATTTTCAAAAAATATGTACTAAATTTGTCCTTGAGAGGTTTTATCATTTTAAAAATAAACAAAATTAAAGGAACAACTTTCAGGTTGGCAATAAGTGAACTTCCTGAAAATGTACTACTATAATTTCCTAGCTTTTCAGACGGGATTCACGTCCTGTTACAACTATATCTTCTAAAATACTGAAATATACTGTTGGGGAAATTACAACAGGTTTATCCAGACATTTACTACTTCCTCATTTATTACGGCTGATGTAATGGGAAATCAGCTACACAGTACAGAACACATTCAGGTCTCTGTACATTGTGAATAACTTCAGAACAACAAGCTCAAATAGAAAGGATGGACAGACACAGCACTGGATGAGGCAAGGGACAAGACACTGAAACGGGATCTGAGAAACAGATTATGTAAATCTGAAGCATCAGGATGGACTCGAATAGAATTAATCATGGAAGTGAGAAACTTGTCTTTATGCTGAAGAGTTACTTTTAACATTGTATAATTTATCATTACAAAACACAATTAAGTGAAAGAAGACTCTGAGAGATACATCAAATCTACAGCTGATTAAGTTTAAAAGAAATATTCACCTTAAAATAAATAAGCAAAAAAACCTATAGCAGGCAGTAGTCTAAACCCCATATTGTGTTTGATCTTATTAACCTTGGTGGAAACTTCTAAACCTTCTACGGGCTGGAAAAGGTCACTGTATGTTGCAGGTAAGGAGAATTCACCTTATTATTGCAGCCACTGAAAAAGACCCTTGGCTCTTCTAGGTCTGTGAACCAGACCAGATTTAAGAATTTAGGATACTTAGCAAAGATCTAAGCTGTGTCTGAAGAGATCAAGGCATCTCACAGCAGTGATTTGAGCCGCTCTGTAGGAAAGCGCAGCGCTAACTGTCCACACGTTCATTTACAGGTGGGAAGAGAGTTGCGGAAAACACGTATGAGTTGTCTGCCATCACACAGGACATCGGAGGCGGAGCGCAGAGCAGAACACAGGTCTCTGTGCTCTCCACTCCATCTGTCAGAGCAATAGGCTTTTAAAGGCAGAATGTTCAAGGAATGAAAGCAGCTTCAGGGATCAGCAGCAAAATGAGACTGAGGCCTGAAGATCTCCATGAGTACAGATTTCTACCCAAAGGACATAAAATTGCATAGAGGTCTGGGGATGAGAAAACTCAAGGAAGTTTCACTTTCATCATTTCTGATGTCATCAGACAAGTCCTGTTCCCATTTCTAGAGCAATCTCAGCAGCAGACAGGTTTTTTTTCCTCAAAACCTCCCCCCCAACAACAAAAACCACCCAACCTCCCAAAAAATCACAACAAAAAAACAACCCTTCCAAAAAATCTCACAAGAAAAAGATGCTCTAAAATGTTTCAAGATGCATAAACTTTAAGATTTTAATAAGAAGGTCGTAAGACACCATCAGAACTTTCCATTATATTAAAAAAAATTCCATAAAAGAGGATGTGTATGGTTCTGTTGTACAGAAGCACATAGACTTTAAAGAAATTTCATTAAAAAAATTGGCTCCCAGGCAGTTAACTTGTCTGTTCCATGCATTCAAAATTCACACCATTAAAAATGCCTGTAAAGCCAGTCGGTCAATAAAGACTTTGTTGTTTTTACGAGTCCCTAAATATATATGTGCTTGATTAGAATCTCACTGGTCTATCAGGAACACAAGTTTGTATCCAGGGAGTTTTTAAATCATGAATCATAGGGATTTTATTAATACAAACGCCATGGAAAAACAAAGGAAATTAAACCACAAAGACTATGAATGTCTGACTTCAATCCACTAAGGGAAGGAAATTAAGAGTGAAGGCTGCAAATCCATCCTGGTAATGCTTCTATAACTCACCTTACTGCAGTGAGGAGTCCTGGATCAGCACGATCATATTGCCATACACCCTACAGATGTATCCATCCATCTGCACGTGATCTAGAGGTACCTACGTATTTGCATGGGATCTACCCACGCGTGTAGCAAGTCTGCCACAACGCGGAGGTGAGGAACAGAGTGACAAACACTAGCTAGGATTTTTGAAATTCCTTTGTAAGATTACAGTAAGTTGTTAAGCGCTTAACATTATTGGAATGAGTTTTCTCTACATTAATTTAAATTGTCACGGTCTAAATTCAAGAAGAAGATTAAAGGCTCCTGGAAACAGGTGCAAAGATACACTTTAAAAGCAGCATTAAAATGCATCCATGTTCTGGTTGACAGAAATTTCATTTACAATCCTGCACGCAGAATATTCCTGCGAGGAGCAGTATCAGTCTGAGGCAGGGCTGAATAAAGGGGCACATTCCCAGAAATGCCCGAGTCCTGCATACCAGCCACGCCACAACGCCTAGCTTAGGCCATGTCTGCTAGAGGGAAGTTAACCAATAGGGTTTTGGTGGAAACTTCGGAGAGGTGCAGACTACTTCTGTCTTTCCCATCTGCTTCTTGGCATAAAAGTCTGGAAACTTCGACTGTGCTAAAACTTGGCCTGTGAAGTTTAAGTAGGTGTGAACACTTTGATTTCGGAATTAATTTGATCTACATCACATCATTACTTCTCACTGATGTTGTTCCATAGCCATCAGCAGCAAAAAAATAGGCATGTCTGAGGTCTGTTTTGGGTGGCAGTCAACAGCAGAGCCACAAGCATTAAGACTACTGCATTTTAATGCCTCTGACAATAGGCCTTTAACTTATGGGGCAGAAAATCCAAACAACAAATAGCTAACACACTGGGAGTGATCAATAAACAACTAGTAACTAATAAAGCCCTGAACCTTTCACATTCCCTCTGTGAAGGCAGCAATTTGCCACTGAACAAGATGAGCAATTAACATGGGGCCACAGCATTCCCACAGGAGAAGCTTGGTATGATGGGGGGCGGGGAACAACCAACCAACCAACCAACCAGCCCAGTAAGGTTTCTCTGTGCTACCCTCAGAAAAGCAGGTTTTGCCCTTTCTCCCAAAACAGTGTTAGGTCTCCCAAAGAGTACATTTCCTGGGAGATCAGAGGGAGACACAAAACCTACTTACCCCATCTTTAGGGATCTCTGCCTATTCCCTCAGTTCCCCTACACCACAGTTTGGATGGGATACAGCCTGAGGAAACCCGCCGTGGTGGCTGCTAATCCATAGGTGCTCTGTGAGCGCCACAGCGTGCTTACGGATGCACAAATTTCTGCTATTTCTTTCCAGGTACTAAAGCAGGGAGGTTAGTCTTTGGGGGGTGGCTAACCCCGTCTTCACGTAAGCGAGCCCTTGGCAGTGACCGCATCATTTGCGGCGTTCATGCCATGATAGGAGAGGTATTTTTGGTTTGAGGGATTTGCAGAAATTGCTAGCGAGTGCAGCTCCTTTTCTTGTTCTTGTCATTCTTGTTCTGGTTATGTTAGTACACCGCAGAAGTACCTGGGAATAAACTATTCCTCTAAGTGAAACATCATTTTGATTATTACTGACATTGGTGCTCATTAAAATACATAAGTGAAACACTGCCTTTCTGTAGACTCTGAAAGCTATTTCATGTTACTTGAAGGGGAATACAAATGAATAGGGACTGCATCACTTTAGTTAAAAGGGGAGAATGTTCGAAAAACTGGAATTTGGACTCTAGATCAGTAAGCAATTGAGGTTTGTAGTTCACTTTTCTGTCTCTTTTTTGTTTTTCATCTCTCTCTGATTTCTGATTTTTAAGGAGTGTATGGAGACAGAGCATGTTTACTTTATCTGTTGCACAATTAATGATACAAATCTATGTTCAGATGAAACAAGAGCTAATAAAAGTAAACAATACTTTTCTACTATTCTCTTCACCTAACATTCATTTTGACTGATCTCCACACAAAAAAGCCTTTTCATTTTTTTTTGAACCATCATCTATGTCTATTGTTACCCATATCAGGCTGTCTCCTAGCTCTCAAGATGTTTAATACATTTCCCCTTCCATTGTATTGCAGCTAAAATATGACCTCCCGCTGTTTAAATAATGTAATTTAACGATTTCACATTTTCAGCCATGCAAGGCTTCCTTTCAGCACTGAAGCCTTTCACTAATGATTTGGGGATAGTTTGTTCTCATTTCTTTCAGAACTCAAGATTGAGAAACAGACTTGGAAATAAATAATGGACATCCACTTTAGGAATAGTACACTTTGTAGCGGAAATAAAATACACACGAAGTTTCAGTGCCATGAGAACTTGCTGATTTCATTCAGGGTTCAAGTGTCATTCAAACACCATATTGGTGAAACTACCTAAACCACTGTTGTGTCATTGCTATGTGATGTAGCGTATTTTGTCAACCCTTTGCAGAGAGACTCCCAGCTTGTAAATCCATGGGGTGCATGTGGCCAGCAGTGAGCTGGCAGACAACACCATGTTACGTTGTTCTCATTTCAAACCTGTATATGATACTGAAAACATAGGTAGAATACATTAACTTTTTAGCTAAAGCTGCTTTGGCTGTTGTGGAAAAATGAACGATACGAGGGGACAGCCTTTAGTAACTCCTCAGCACTGGAATACCTTCTCATTTCTCAGCAATTTCAACATGAAATCAACAGCGTTAAGTTTATTTTAAGAAAACAAGACAGAACAGGCTCAACCCCCAGAAAAGGTATCTTTCTGATGTACAGAAATATTACACCAAGACACAAAAATCAGATGGGCTTAAGGAGACCATGTGTCTCCATGAATATCAGCTGCCAGGCATTACTGAATACTCTGAGAGCAGCCACTAGTCCCTTGGAGACATTCTCGAGAAGGATAAGTAAAATTAAGAAAAGAACACAATCTCTGCAGAGCCTAGAGAAATCTGACCTGGCAAAAGATGCGCAGAAACTGAAACTGTTTGGTCCAGAGCAAAGCTTCCCGAAGACATGAAGTGGGATACCGGTGAACACCAGTCTGGACTGTAAGAGGAAAGCTGGCAGACTGCTTTCTGCAGTAAGGCAATAAGGACAGGCCAAGAAGCAAGGGACTGGAAGCCACAGACAGGCAACGCATAGTCTTGCAGGGCACCTGCCTCACTTCTTCCCTTCTCACCACTTCACCATTGCTACTGCGACACCTCCGTAATTTTTGCTGGTTAGGAAAGCATGGCCGTGCTCCAGCTTTAATTCTAAGGAATAGCGAGGGAAAAACAGGTGGGTTAATTTCTTGGGAGAGCAGCTTCTTGGATAGTTTTTTTATTCTCTTTAGTGCTTTCAGCGGATTATAGTAAAAAGTTATGGTTTCATTGTTTTCTTCAAAGAGCTGTTGGTGAAAAGCCAAAGTTCCACTAGTGAATCTATGCTACATTCAGGGATTTCTGTTTAGTCTAAAGCAGATGGCCCTATTCTGACACCAACCCTCTGGCATCTCAGTAAATCATATTCTTTGCATATTGCTTGTGTGTATGAAATTTGCTCAACAGGAACCAGGGAAAACATATTTTTGTATGTTTCATAGACAAATTTTACACATTCACCTTCCTTCTGTTCACATGCATGCGACCTCCTTGCTCAGGGAACAGATATGGTATAGCAGCGCATGTGGCAGATGACATAGTGTAATGAACAGAAATAATCAAGTATGTATCAAGAAAAGCAGTTTTGGAAGAGGCTTAATCTAAACCTCTTTTCACTTACAGGAACAAAATTCCTATTGGCTTAATGGTGGATCAGGACTATATAGCAACTGAACAATTCAACACAAATACATTAAAAAAAACCCCTTATTTATAAGTGACAACTGAAGAACTGGTAATTTCACTGAATAAGCTATACTGTGTAATTTGCACATCATTAATCACTCCATTTTACCACTCTCTTGAATTTTTAAAGAAACTCTTGTTTTGTCATTTTAAATACTTAAAATATCTCCTCTATGATTCCTGTTACTGAATGCTCTTCTCTCTTTCCACCTGTAAGGGTTTTCATTGTTCTATCCAGTCAGCCTGAGGGTCTCACACTTACCACCTTGAATGAGACCTGAAAACCCCCAAGAAGAAAATCAGTTAAACGTATATGTGGATCACATAAGTGGGATTACTCCCTTGATCAATGTTTAGCATGAATTCAAGCACTCTGTTAGATCAGAACTTCTCTGAATTCATACATTATTCAAAAAGTCTTCATTCAGGGTGTCTTTTGAGTTATGTAGCTGGGGTAGTTTGTGATGAAGAGGTTTAGAAGTTTACTGATGAGAGAAGAAAAAGACGACGCGAAAAGAGCCAGTTCACAGGAGCTGTGGACATCTATGCTTGACTGCACTGGAAATTCAGGGAAAGCAGAGGTGACAACAACAGGAGTACAAAGACACATTAGAGAACAGCATGAAAACATGTCCTTCCAGTCATCTAGGCTGACCATGCCACAGTGAGGTTTGAGAGAGATGGAAGTTGATGAATATGGTCTGATTTTGCCCAAAGGGGAGGAATTACCAAAACTGCATTAAAGCCCAGGCTTCTATGAGTATACCTGCAACACTGCTGGCTACAAACCAGAACACACATTCTATGATTATTTATCAAACAACCACAAAAACACAGGGACCAGAAGTCAATAAGGTTCAGTGGAGCTAATGATACTACACAGCTAAAGATGTTCTTTAGAAACACAGCGCTCTCACCTGACTCCTACCTTCATTCACACATTCATCGGGTAATCTTAGCCCTACCTTGTGCAGGCGCTTCAAGATGTCGGCTTGAGTAAATAAAAATTATTTTTGCTTGGAAATGCTCTGCAGCTGACCACTGAGAGGGTTATAGACAATTGCTTTGGAAAAGTTTTGCATGTTGGCTGTGCTGATGCTTTTTATGCATGTCCAGTAGACTCGTGGATGCCCTGTTCTGGCAGAGTGCGTGTGAAGAAATGACGTATGACGAAATCAGGGAGCAGCATCCAGAGGAATTTGTTTTACATGATGAGGATAAATATTACAAAATAATAGTAGGAAGTAACAACAGAAGCTTACGACTGATTCGGGGCTCTTAAGGGCTATCTTGAGAAAGTTACTTCATCTCCTTGTGTATGTAAGTTTCATTCCCAAATAATGAGGGCAGTGGTACTTAGAGCATCAGGAGGGAATAGCAGAGAACACAACAGCAACACTACTAATAAATTTGTGGGTTCTGTTCCTTTCAGCTGCTTTATGGAGAGCATGATTATGTCCATAGACAGGGAGCTGCACCTGATGCTCCAGCAAGTCCCTATTTGATCCCATACTTCTATCTAGCAGTAAAGATTATTGAGGAAACCTTTTCATCTGGTAAGGTCATTGCTTGCAAAATTTATTTGGCAGCAGAGTTACACCTTTCAGATAGCAATTAGACACCCATGGCTAAACTGAAGAGCAAAGGTTGCCTGGCTTAATCCCTACCCTCCAGCTTTGCAACACGGGGCAAATAAATGACGTAAGAACTGCAAGAACTTATGTTTATTTATAATACTACACACCCAGCAACTACAACCTGGAGCACTTCGGAGTGGAAGGATACATTTTTATAATGCCCGTTTCTTCATTAAGATTTCATCATCCACCTACGCTAAAAAGCCACTTCCCCTTCGCTTTGTTCTATTGGCTTTTACCCGCTGCTGTACCCGGCATTATTTTTTTAATCTCCAGTTCCCTACTTTACATGCACTCTCAAATTTTAAACAAGCAAAATTTGTGCATTAGTGTGTCCTTTTCATCTATGATTTATGAATGACAGGTTCTTTGGTGCAGCCTAATGGTATGAGAGAGACATTATTTTAAACATTAAAGTGAAAACCATTTACAACTATGATAAGAGAGGTCTGTTGACATTAAACTTTAAAATGAGCACAAGGTAAAGGCAAGTAGCTGCTCCAACAGGTGAGAGTACTATGTGTGCGGTTTGTAAAGGAGTTTGTTCAACACATGAGCTGTCTCTTCCTTTACTCTGTTTCACAACCTGTAGGATCTGGTGCGCTTCCAACAATTCATCAGGTAATCAGCAGCCACTAGAATTTAATAACTAAAAAGTACTTAGGACACAAGGCGGAGCACTCATTAAGAAAAACCCAACCAACCACTAACGTTCCATTCAAGGAAAACTTCTCCTACCATTTACATCAGCAAGAAATAAAAATAAACAAATAAATAAATGAACGGATTGAAGGACTGAAAGCCTTATTTTGATGCTTCCTGCTTACTCCTTTACCATTTTCTTGACAGCCTCTTCCATTAAAGCTGCACAATTCTACTGTAAGATATTGGCTAATACTTGCTCTACTTGGCTGAGTTCTATTTGGCAGCAACCGCTTTCTGAGAAGTGATCAACATAATTAGGAGCAGTAAATAAACACATCTCTATCTTATATCGTATGGATTTGGATTGAGTACTGTTTCTACCGTGTTAGACACATTGATTGAACAGCAGAGAATACTATGGAAGAACAGGGATCTTACCAAGACTGCTTTTCAGTCTGGTTTCAGGCCACAGGGAGAATATCAGGAGTAGGATGGTTGCAAACACGGTACAGCTCAGACAGTGGGACAATACATAGAGAGATGAGCTTTTTTGCTTGTAACTCGAGTCGTGCAACTTCCTCAACAGTTGAAATGCGAATGACAGAACCTTATTGATAAAGCAGATCTCTCACAGCAAGAACAAGAACATGTATCTGAGGCACTGATGACAGCTGAGAAAACACTGATTTTTATAACAGATTAAGTGATTTTTATGCAACACTGTGGTTTTAGTTGGCCCTATTCATTCAGCTACTCTAATCAGCAATGGTGAAACAGAACACTTGTCTTCATTATGCCATTTGAAATTTTAAAGTGAATTATGAGTAGGGAACATTGATCACTGATGACAGAGAAGCCTAATGAATCATACACGTACTTTACATTACTAACCTATAGAACCTAAAACCCAATGTCCAATCTGTTTTTATAAAAGTGCAAAGATCCCTTAAGAATCTCTCAATTATTCAAAGCCAAGCAAGCATTAATTTTCAATACACATCAAGAACATTTCATTGGGAAAAGAGATCGCCAGCTTTAAAACAGAAAGACAAAATGAAACGAAGAGGCAGAAGAACCTATTACCAAAAAGATAGACATGACTTACCTTGTAGATTTTGCAATGGCAAAGTCATGATGCCTCCTGCTGCAGCTGCTGCTACCAGCCCTTGGATGTTGGTGAGATTTGCTGTAGGTAGAGTTAGGACCAGTCCTTGTTGGCCCCCCAGCTGCCCAGCCATGTTGAAAGGGATGAGGATCGGCTGATTCAGGGTTGGAGTGCCTCCTGGCATCACCCCCGCTACTGCTGAGGCTAGCTGTTGGGCTGTCAGTAATGGCTGTAACAAAACACAGACAGCAAGCCTGGTTTACTGCGCCTAGCTCGGTATTATGCACTGACAACTCTTCTGGCCTGGGCTCCTTTCTGTCCCATTACGCACATGCTCTGCTTCGATCTCTTACAGCAGATGTTTTCACAAGCACAGAGAGTTTCGACAAACTTGACAGGCTGAAGCTGTAAGCCTTACAGTCACGCTGCATGGTAGCGGTCCCAGTTGAATCTGGTCTGGAAAGTTCTTTTGAAACGTACCAAAGATAATTTATGAGCACAAGAAGGCCTAACTCAAGTCAGCCTAGAAGTACCTAAATGCCAACATTTCCCAAATTTTCCCGGTTGTATTATGAATTGTAAAAGCAGAGAACATTACAGTAACAATCACTAGAAGTCATGTGGACCAAGACTGTCCTGGGAAGTGGAAGAAACATTGAGCATCATCTTAGAGACTGGCTGAACTTGGATAAAACTGTGAAGTGATACAGGAAATCTTTTAAAATGTTATACAGTGCCATACTATTATGTCTACATTTTGCTCTGAAGAAAATAAATTCCTGGCATAAGAGACAATGAAATGTTTTTACTAATGCAGGAGCTGTGTGTGACAGGCAGAACTGTCAGAGCCAATAAGGCTGCATTAAAGTTGCACAAGCTTTTTAATATTAAATCATGACATGTATTTAAAAAATAACTTATATAAGAAATTCAAATAATTTAACCTCCTAAATATGCAAAACTGCTTAGGTTTTCATCTAGAAAAATCACACAAAAAGCTAATATTTCCAAACAAATAACTTAAAATACACTATACATTCACAATCCCTTTCCGTAATACCGAACGCACCCAGACAGAATCACATTTGCTACGTTACACAGATCAAAGATGATCAACCGCAGTTATTTACTTTTCATCAAATTGTACATCCCGGTTAGTCAGAAGGAAAGATACTGACCTGAGGCCCAACAGGAAAAGCGGGATGGGACTGACTGGGTTGGTGCTGGTCTGCTGGGCTCGTGTCAGGCAGCACTGTGTTTCCTCTGGCCTCTGAAATCCAAAGAGCAGATTGACTTTAATATCAAGCCTGGGGACTGCCACATTACCTTCTACTCTGATGTCACATAGCATCAAGCTGAAAATGATATGTTCAAGTGCTTTATCAATAACTCAAGCACTCAAATCACTTATCAGCTGCATAAATTATGCTAACATTCATTCAGAGCAGCCAGCTCGTTCAAGGAGCTACAAAAATCTGACAGCAGTGAAACTGAAGCTATCATCAACCCAGCTAATGTGGGTTGCATTATACATCAATTTACATACAGTACATGAGCACTGCGCGTGTGGGAACTGCATTTTTTACGCCTAGGTGAGCATCAGCCATTCTAATTTCTGAAAGCAAAAATTATCTGAAAAACAATCAAGTCACAGCTACTTTGCATCTTAATAAAGTATTTTCTTTTGTCAGTTACTGAGGCGGCAAAGGCTCTACTGTGCGCAATAAAACGGCTCTATGAAAACTGAAAACAGGTTTGCTTCCAAATGACAGCTTGTTTTCTAAATTGCACGTGGGGGGCAAGCAAAATTCTGTGAAACCCAGGATTTCCAGCATTTATTGAGGTGATCGATATCCAACAATCGAACTATACGCCGGGCACTAATGACTTGCTAAGCACAGAACACAGTTCAGCCCCGCTGGATTTTGCTGAAGTCTGCAATACAGATGTGAAAAGGAAAACGAGAACAAAACACATCCTATCAGGTGTAAGGAAGTACTAAGATGTTCTCCAAACTGCGTCCCAAATCCTCCATTTCCTCTGGATGAAGGGCTTGCATTGATTCACAAAGTTTTTCAGTGCTGATGGCACGATCAGGCCCACATTTATCTTTGAAGCTGGACAAATGACAGCCAGTATCAAGAGCAGCTGCAAGAGCACGGGGGTCTCTTAAAAAGAACACCCTGGCACCGGCGCCAGGTTTCCTGGTTGGTGCGATAGCTCCTGTTCTGGTAGTTTTTGCTGATGAGTGATTGAAATTCTGTTCTAAGTAAACCTTAACGAGATGCTCTTTTCCAGTGTTTGTCCTATGAATAGCAAGTGCAAGATAATTCGGAACCAGTTTATGGGCACACCCTGGCGCAGAAAGGAGAAAAGATACGATTCTGTCATACTTATAAATTTTAAAGAGGGTATTATCAGCTCATTTAAAACAAACTCTTCTATATATTCTCCAAGGGGACAGACTTATAAATAATGGAAATGTGAAAAAAAAACCTTCAGCACATTAAGGTACAAATAAAATTGACTGCTACATATTATTCAATTGGCTTCTATCTCTACAGCAAGGTGTCAATCATAACAGCATTTTAGAATAGGATTAAACAATAAATGTGCAGAGTTATTATTCAGAAATCTGAAAATCTGATTAATTTGTAATATTTTTGTGTCATCTCAGAAAGTCAGAAATGGACGTTGCTTTGGGAATACTTACAAAGGGTCTATTGAAATATCCGATTTGGAACCAATGAAAACATACAGACTTGCTGACATTTGATAAAGCGAATTCTATAAAAACATCTTTGGCATTTTAATGACCACTGTCATTTAATAACGAGAATAAACTGACCTACTATAATCAGTGAGAACTCCAACAATTGTCTAATAACTTGCAAACAGAGACTCAGTCACTAAATTTTTTTATGTGCAATTTACTCATCCGAGTTACTTGAAAAGAAAGAAATGTAACTAGATATGTGAGAGTCAGCGAAAGCTGCTTCTTCCAAACGCGTTACAGCCCTAGTGCTGCTGCCACCCCTAAGACCAAAGACAGGTTTTCTTCAGTGCAGGTTCCTCCTATACAAAATAAAGTGCTACGTTAACTCAACACTATTTTACCTTTGGTAATTTCCACGTATTGTTAAGGTGTTTTATAAAAACTGCTCATCACAGCTCTATGTATAAAGAGATATTAGATCAAAGGCTCAATACCAATGAATGTATCACTCCCCATTAAGATCAAATAAGTCAATTTTGTTTATGTAATTTTAAGAGCTGAGAATTTTGTCTTTGTGTGTGACTTAATATTAAAACAAGCTTCTCCATCATTAAATTTTCTATTAAAGCTTTGGGTGAAGAACAAAACTGGAGTCAAATATTCACTAGAATTAGATTTTATTGCAACTACTATAGCCTGAGCTCTCAGAAAACAAATAAGTAGTTCTGAAAAAATATGCCTATGCTTGAGTATTTCTCTCCATGGTGTGGCTACCGTAAGAACCACTGTTTTCTGCTATCTGTACTCTAAGGATTTTGCAGCATTTCATCTCCCGAGCTGTGTGTAGTACAAGTGGGTTATACAGGACCACAAAGCCAAAATTAATTACATTCTTTTCCTTCTGCATTGCACTAATTGGAACCACTTAGGATTATACGCCTTTCATCGCAGATGATGAATCTCTTTACTTCAGTGCTCGAATGCCCTGCCTGCTGCTTCTAGCTCACCTCCCATATGACGCAGGCATCTCGGCCAAACGGCATGTGCTTTCGCGTGCGTGGAAGTGCTCTTACATGGCACCTTATAGGAAATGATGCATACTGTATTCTCAGACCAAAATTCTCACATTCTCTCTCATGCCCCTCTCACTCTACCTGCTATAACTGCCACTCAGGAGTTAAGATTTTTTTAAACCACGCAGGAAAACCAGCCTGCTGGGCTGGTAGTAAACACAGCAAAGGGAGGATTTCAGGGTTGAGTTCTGCTGCGTCACACCCAGTGACAGCATTTGTTCCTTGCTGTATGCTCTCTTCAGCGAGACACCCAGGTCAAAGCTCCCAGGAAGGCAAAGCAGAGCACAAAACGCTGCTAGAAGGCTACTATTCTGCCTTATAATGTTGACTGGGTGGATTCCTCTGATCTTAGAGTATCTGAGGAGTCAGCAGAGCTCTGTATCACAGCTACTCTGATTCACAGACTCGCTGCTACTCATTTAGAAAAACACCTTCATTAAGCCCATTGCCCTGAACTGGCAGCACACAATCCCCTGCACTGTTTTCCCCTCTCTGTTTTACCTTTATTTGGGAGTTCATTAGTTCCAGATACTGGACTGGCCTCTGCAGGTAAATGATTCCCCTGTCCAAATTCCAGTCCTCGCTAACCTGTCAAAATCCAGCCGAGATTTTCCACTTGTCCAGATCCTATCCATTACTTCCTGTCAGGCATTCCTCCAACCCTGCTCAGCGTAGAGCAGCAAAGAACTGGGACTCACAGCACTGCCTGTGGAGCCGGGGAGCTACCAGCAGCACCTTCTCTGTTCTCAACTATGCTTTGGAGAGATCTACTCTCATCACACCTCTGACTGCTGGTGCACAAGGGGCAGGGAGAAGGCAGTGACAGGGCACCTACTCTGGAAAGGTAGGTAATTCTCCTTAACACCGTTTGCATAAGCAGGGAGCTAAGACTGCTCTTAAAACTGAGTGCTTCCATCCCAGCCTAAGTCCGTGAGTTTGCTCAGCAGCACTGTATGAACAGGCAGGAGTGCTACTGCCATGGTATATGGCCACAACTGCAGACAAGGCTTTAATATTTAATAAGCAGTATTCATCATATGTGATTCATCATAAATTAATTATAAATAATATAATACATACACTCACCTCTCATCCCACCAAGGGGTTGGAAGGGCATGACATAATAAAAAATTGAAGTGCGCGGTAAACATTGTAAAATAATCCTCTTAAAATAATACATTATTTCAAATAAAGTTAAGCAGGGCAAAGGCAACCTCCTTCTTCCCTTACTGGAAAAAAAAAAAAATCCCCCAAACCAAGTGAAAAGCCTTGTTGAACAACACCTGGTTTAAAAATGAGAAAACCACAAAAGAAACATCAGAAGAAAAAAAAAAATCCACATCCAAGGCCTCCAAGCCTCATACAAAATTAGAGCTGCAAACACACCAGTTATAAACAGCCTTTCCACAGTTTGCTTCCTTCCGTTTCTTACGGCAGCACAACAGGTAATTCAGTTCTAAACGTCTTCATCTCCCAGGGCCCCATGAAGGTGCGAAGGCTCTAAGCCCCGCTTCACAACTGAGCAACTAACAGACAGAGGGACTTGGAGCTGGATTCTCAAACCAGGACCATTCTGGCACCTAGATCCCCTCAGTGACAGTGACACTCTCCAGGAAAGCATGGGTCAAAACACGGAACTGCTCCGCGACTCCCTGGCTGCTCCAGTGGTACCAGCAGCTCAGGCAAGGTGAACCTACGTGTGCTCCCCAGCACCCTGCACCCAGAAGCACCGCCCGTCCCAGCAGCCCTTGTCTCACATGGTGTCTAATGCTTGTGGAGAACCTGCGGCTGACTGGGAAATGGGACTATGCTGAGGTGTTACAGGGTGTGCGGTGGAGCGCATGAAAAACGTACACCCAGCTCTGTCCTGGACCTCCTGGTTCATCGGCCGCTGTGTGCTTGAGTCTGCTCAAAGGCACAATACACAATGGCATCTCCTTTTAAATTCTGTACCGAAGCGCAAAGCCAATGCTCAAACCGCAGCACAGGACTGACCTCAGGAGATGACCTGATCATAAATACAACTTCCTCGTGGTCTTCAAGAATGAATTCAATGCATCTCACTCACATTTGTATCAGAACCAGGAAGATGCTGGGCCACCTCTCTTTAGTATACTCAATACTTTCAAAAACAAGCAGGATCAAATTTAATAATATTAGATTTTAAATAATCAAAAAAATATATAAAACCTTCTGAGATATCCATTTAAGGAAATATTTTAAAGGAATCAACATTAATAAAAGAACACAGCATTCCAAGCAACAGTTCATATTAAAATCTTTAGATGCAGTTCCACAATGTGACATTAAATTACAGTTAGTGGGAGATAAATATGAGTAACAATAAGAAATCAAGAGCAAACTTTTTTCTTACTCATTGAGCCAACTCACATTAAAGATACAGCTTTGAGAATGCAATCATTAAAGTGAAAACACTCCTTGTGAGAAAAAAAGTCTTACACTTTTAAAACTAAAAAACTCAGTCTGAGCATGTAATATAGCTGCCTTTAGATCATAAGCCATATTATCAGGAGGAATAAAGATAAATTTTTAAAAGAAATTAAATAGACTAACTGATAATGTTCAAATTATCGGGTATGGCGTGTGAAAGTCCATCATCTCTGATTAAAGTAACTCAGCTCCTCATTAAATGAACCCTTAATCGTCAGCAATTATACCAGGAGCGATCTCACTGAACAAAATTTAATAGCTGAAAGAAAAAGATGCAGCTGATAATGAAGAAACGTAGCATTCCCTCCAAACAATCCTCACTCAAAGAACCATATTGTGGCTCTTAATTCCACTATGTTCATTTTTCTGCTGCCTCAGAGGTTGGACAGGTACGCAGGAAGCCTTTCCAAATCACCTCATCGTAAAACCTTAGTAATCAGACTGCTACACAGAATTTTACAAAGACATCTAAATTTTACAATACTTGCAGGAGAGAAAATTGAGATTCGATGCTGAATCTGTTTTACATCAGTATTATCCTATGGTTATCAGAGGAGATACTCCTGCTATCTCAGCAAAGAAAATCAAGCTCAGATATTAAATGAGAATAATGAATCACCCACTGAAAGGCAAGAGTTTAAGCTTGGACTTCTCATATTTAAGTAGTCAGATATTTGTTGTCTTCCAGTCCATGACCAAGATGTGGCATGTGATTCACTCATCAGCATTGTATAAAACTTCTCTAAGCATCAGGTTGTCCTGCAGATCATTAAGCAATTCGCCTTCTCCTGCTGACCTCTACCTCAGATTCTAAACTTTTACTTTTAAGCGGCAATTTCAGCCTCACAAAGAAAGCCAAACAAGTGGAGATGTGGGTGTGTGCAGAATTACCACGGGCACCTGTTAACTCTGAAACCTAACAATTTTAGTGTTCAATCATTTTACCACAACATACAAGTTCTGTGCTTATCTTCCACAGTGTCAGATTATCTCAACTTACAGAACTCTCACTCTTCATTTTCTCCTTCCTACGTACAAATCTCTTCTAGTTTACCTTTGAAAACCTTTGTGGTGTGATAAGGAAACGCCGTATTGATCTGCCGTATTGACGAATATGTCAATGCAATATCCTGTACAGAAAAGCTAAAAATCCTGCATACAAAATGGATTGAATTAGACAGCAGAATGAATAGAGCTTTACTGGCCCTATCATTCAGTACTTAAGTAAGTAAAACCCCACAGTTTTATACTTATCTGAAACTGCCACGCTGTTACTGCTGCAAAGCTACCAAAATCACTGCAGAGCTCAAAATCATTCTGCCAGCAGAGCACGAAATCTCGCCTTTGCCTGGTCCCTGGGGGTATTTTCTCCTAAAGGATCTCTCCCACAAGACACATAAGGTAGCTGGAATCACTGTGCTCATTACCTGTATGCACAGAGCCTGGCTTGTATTTACACACCTACATCATTCTGGATCAGGACTGATAACATTAAAACTCCCTAAGTGTTTACAATGAAAACCAGCCTATTAAAGTGATTCATGTTGCAGAGAACTTCCGAGCAACCACCAAACAAAAAACCTACCCTACCAAGGCACAAAAATCACAAAAAGGTAACACAAAACCCCAGCTCTCCCAGCTGCCTTAAATTTTCTTCCTTCCCATCTGTATTTTTGCTCCTCTTTCATTGTCTTGTCTTCTCCTCTTCCTCTTTTCCCCAAGTGAAATTTTTTTCTTATTGGTGCCTATATGAATATTCTTCCACTTCAGATACTTCATGTGAGAAAAGAAGCATCGCTACTGCAGAAAAGGTGGAGGGATATAATTGCAAAAGTATGTTCTTTATTCAAAATAGACTCATTCTACTTTCTTCACCCCTTAAGTACAGTGCATAAAAATCCCTTGTTAATGGTACATACATTTTTTATGAATTGGACCCTTCATATTGAGAGTTCTAGCTCCTTTTCTACTGTATGCATTAGCACAAATATAATCACATTAAGGTCACAAAGACCCTATCAGTTTTCCTGAATTTATACAACATTTTGTACTCTGTTTGCCGTTAGTGCTGGTGAATGCGATGATGATAAAGGTTACTTATCAGAAGATGGACAGTTGAATGCATTATTATTTCATGTTGGGCAGCTGATCCCTAGCTAAGAAGGGCAGAAGGCTTCTCTAAATTAAACTTTCCTTTCATTTCATCCTTGAAAGCTTACTAAATGCCAAAGAGTGAGCATGTTAAAGAACATCTATGTTGGAACAACTGCTACATTTTGCCATCTTTATTGCTAGCTAAGATTTCTTCAGGATTTTTTCAGCATTTACCTATGCATGTGCTTTTATTCCTAATGGAGCAGAGGACCAGGTTTCCACCAAAAAAACAACATCCTGACACTCACCCTTCTGATCTGATTCCCGTGCCTTTCCCAAAATAAGGTAGACTACAGTGTTATAATGATATACATTGCTGTTTGCCTGGGGAACCTGGCACAATTTTACATGTTATGGTCTTGGCTGCTGGCACTACAGGCTACTGGAAGCCAGGCAATACACGTTCACAGTAATTCAGGCTTCCGGGTGGAAGAACAGGATAGCGTGTCTGACATCTTTTGCTTTTTTTCAGTTACATTAGTAGATTTATTTACAAAAGACAAGGCACAGGTAGGTGGCTGATGACAGAAATCAAACTCGCAGGTTTGACACCTTCCTGGGAGGTGGAAAGGGGATGAACCTAGTGTCCTACCAGTCCTAAGAGAGCCCGTTTAGGAATTCAAATCATCTGGTTTAGCGAGTGGGGAATATCCAGGTAAGGAAGGAGGCATCCAATTAAACCCAGTAAAAGCACCTGGGCACTTAGATCTTCAGCAGAGCCAGCATTCAGCAAAATGCAGACCACAATATTTGTGAACTCCTACTGGAGTGTCCTGACCAGCAAATATGGTCAAGCAACATCAGTTTAGCACTCTTGCTACTGAGTTCACTGTCTGTTTTCATCCCTGTGGTGTCTTTAACAACTTCACAGTCTCTGCTGTGGTCTTTACACAGCCCTGTGGGGCAGCTCTATCAAGTGTCTCATTACAGGTTGTTCAGCTGTTCAGACTTTATTGAGACTCTTGATAGAGCCATCCCACAGAGCAGCGTGCTGTAGGAGTCCAGTCAAGATCCAGGAGGAAACCTTAACAGTGGCAGCAGCTCTGTATGCAGGAGAGCATGCTCCTAGATCAGACTAAATCACAAAACTGGTAAGTCTACATTATAAACCTATTTAGCCGCACATGTACCTTCACAAATTCCTAGCCGCAGAAATTCAACTGTCCTCCCCCTTCAAAAGCAGCCTGTGCCATTTGATATCTGCAGCAGCTTCTCATGATGTGGCTCAGCAGGGTGAGCCATTATTTCAAATGAAAGCGTTGGCTGGGAGCTGCAGAAACTCATGGTATGCATTCCTCCAGATCTTGTAAATCCTGAACTGAATTAACTTTTTCTCTTTATTATTGTCTCAAATCAATTGTAGTGACTATTTACAAGGAGATTTTGCCAGGAGTTTTCAAACACTTTATATTTATCTGTTTTTAAAGAGCACAGTCTGCCAGCCAGGTCTTGCAAGCTGTGTCAAGCCTGACCATTGCTAAACCAAGTTTAAAACGCACAAGAAAGGGCTTTTGGTTGGACCCCATCCCCCTGTGGCCTTTCCATTCCCTCCCTCCTCTGCAGGCCAAAAGCTAAAGATATAACAAAGACCTAAAGAACTAGTAGTCAGCATTAGCATGCTGTCTGCCTCCTGAAGTTGAGCCGCTATTTACCAGACAATGATAGTGAAACACTCCGCAGCAACCACTAAGATGGTCCTTCACACACTGAAATTACCTGAGACAGATCTGCAGGGAAATAACCAAGTGTTTACAAACGTTTGGATACCGTTCACGTTGCCTTTATAGGAGTCAAACTCCCACTGGATTTCACACGTGTTGGATTAGTTCTCTAGGAGAGGTTTAAGGATCCAGCACAGGTTAAAAACGCTTTACACATAACAGGCCTATATCCCAGGACAGTCACATCGCAGGAAAGACCTCCCGGTTAGTAACACCTTGTCATGGCAAGACCTCTTTGTAACGACATGCCGTGCAGAAAGAAAACAAGCAAAAAGAAGCCACACAACTTAGCTTCGCCAAAATGCCAAGTGGCAGGCAGGCAACTTGCTTCGAAGAGTGAGAGAGGGCACTGTGATACATCCTAACGGGATTAAATGATAAGGAATATACAGTTTCTAATCCAGAGGAAAGCCTGTGTTCATATATATATACCTCTCTCTATATAGATTCATATTTTTTAACAAATGAGTTTTCTACATCCCTTTTATTTTTATATTACTGTTCTGTTTATTTTTTCAGCATTACAGTAATTGAAAAATATCTACTGGTAAAAGACGCTATTAATTTAAGTGCATTCATAGTGTGTTATGTCACTAATAGACTTAGGTAACATTATTCTTTTATCCTTTTTACAAAGCATTATTTTATTGTCCTCTCATTTCTAAGATTTTACTTCCACTTAGAGTCAAGCAGAGTGAGGGCTTTGCAGAATTCTATTATATTATTGTCCTTTCATTATTCTAACTCCATTACACACCACCACAAAACCAGCATCAGCTTCAATTTGTCATATTATTTATTTTGAGGATTATGTCAGAGCTCAGACTATGTGTACGTGCCTACTAAACATAATTTGGAGTTGGGCAAGAAGTAATCACTGATTCCTTCTAAAAATGCTTTTAAAGAGAAAAATTTTTACCTATTCTGTATTTCTGTAAGAGCTCTGTCATCTGATTTTAACCCACGTAACCCTTTACAAGAGTCTAACTATATTTAAAAAAAAAAAAAGAAGACAATGTCTAGAGGTACATATGGACAGATTTTAACCTCTTTCTCCATGCCCCCAGCTATGCTGACAGAAGCCAGTCCCGGTGTAGAAGCACAGAGCTGTGCTCATGTGGTGCTCTATATATGCGCACTATGTGCCACTCTCACACGGATGTGTCGCTTCTAGGCAGAAGCTGTCTTGTGTCTGGTCCTCTGTGTCCACAAGAACCCTAGGCTCACCTTTCCTACAAGTCACATCCTTTGGCAGCCAGCAAATGGTTCAGCCCATCCAACGTGCTTTCTGGAATCGGATTGCCATTGCCTTCTTAGTACCATCTTTTAGTGCTCCCAGCTTCAAGGATATGCAAAAGACAGCCCGGGTTGGTTTGAAATAGCCAACACCTCCACCGGCTGTTCCTTGCGGCTGCCATAAAGGGAAGAAAGATCAGGTGCTGATCTGGCAAAGGCAAGATTTAGGCTCAACACTCAACCATCACAGAGTTCCTGTGAGACCTTCACTAGTTCTCTTCATCTCTCACACAAAGACCATTGCTCCTCAGAGCCTGGAGAAGCTCTGGACCAAAGGAGCACATTGATTAGAGTGGCCACATCGGCAGGTATTGCCAGCACACCACCTCTTCCAGTCACAGCTGACTTATCATCTGACACTACCCTATCTTTAAGGCATACACGTATGTTGGACATAGTGCAATAGGGCTCTAGAGTTGCCTTTCCTCCACGTAGAAGGAAAGCGCACTCAGATCTTCGTGATTACTACTTGTCTTTGGGACAAAGCCACTGCATGTTTTCCTTGCATCCTCATATCGGCACAAAAACTCCTATTCTCATCACTTTGCCTCTCCTTAATGCTCTCCACATACTGGCTACCAAAGGACTGCTGGAGGGAATAATAGTTGCTGAGTACCAACTATATAGTTCCAAGTGAGATTCTGGCTAGAATCGGTCATTCCATTAACCATCACCACCCAGATCGCTCCCCTTGTTATTCTATAGGGCCTGTTGATTATATGGATGATAAGATACTAAGTAGATTTCACTCAGCAAGAGATGTCCAGGCTCAAAACTCAATCTAAACTGAAAACACACTAAAAACCAAAAAAAACACCCACAAAAAACCAACAAAACCCTTATATCCCTACTTACCATCTTCTCAGTTACAACAGTATTTAAAGAGCTTCCAACCCTTTGCCATAATGCATACAGCTGACATTTGTAAGACAGTTGGGTACGGAACACCGGATGCAATAGGTTTTATTTCAGTCGCTGTGAAGCAGGCTACTTGTACCTGTGTACTCTGCACATGTGCTGTTATAATAGCGTTGGTTTTGCTTAATGTTATTCTAATGACTTTCCTCCAAAGAGCATTTGTGGACACCACAACTCCCTAAATGGTAACAATGGATAAACATCAGCTTGAGAAATGCAGGTCTATATTATTTATGAAGCTGCGATTCTCCTGTAAATAACCCAGTTGTTAAAATGATATGTATCTATGTAATTGAGTCTTCTGTATACAAATAAATAAGGCTTTATTGCAATGTCAGAAGTTAACAGACCAGTCAATAAAATCAATAACTCACTTTTTCTTGCTTATATATCTAACTTTTCTCCACCTTTCCTATGTCCTCTGTTTGTTCTGGTTACATATTAACTCTCCAAAGGATATATAGCTCTTACGGTGTTGTTTAGTAAACGGTAGTCTAAAGAAAAGTCTGAAGAACCACCACCTCAGCAATTTAATACTCTGCCTATTTATTGTGTACGTTAACACGTACCCGTCTGGTATAAATCAGGGAGAAAGAAACTGTCATGATCTGTACATCAGAGGGAGATAGATTTTTAATGTGAATGACTACATGAAGGTCTAAGTAAATTAGGTTCATATTGATACATTTAGCTAAAAGTGCTCCAGGCCTGCATTGCATTATCGTATAACCACTGTCAAAACCTGCACCGCTGGATTGTAACGCTGTGCTGCTTATGCCTCTATGGTTAAGGTTGTGTCAGCATTTCCATTATGCTCCCCATTTTTCAAATATTTATAACTTGGTTGTAAAATTCGCTTTGGCCTGAAACTTGGTGAACCAGAAGTCAGATTCTACAAGTCTTTACTCGAGAAAGTTGAACCTCTTCAGAGGGAGTGTTTCCATTAGATAGACCCTGCCAGATTACAATTCAAAGATTATGAGCTTGGGTTGTTTTATTTTCTTAATGAAAAGAGAATTCGGCCCCTTAAAACATATTCTTTAAGAAAAAAAAAGTATATATGGAAGCACTGCAAAATAAGGCTTGATTTTTATGATGTGATTAGGTCCCTAACTTGATAATCTTTTGTTTTCGGTACTTCGAAGAAGAAAAACTAACAGCAAAGCTGCTGCAAAGTAAAAAACTAGCCATGGGGCATATGCACTAAATTTTCTTCCACTAATTACATTTTCTTGTGGGTTTTCATCTGGGATCTAGCACACCTCAACAGCATAAAATTGGGAGGGCTCCAAATGAGCCATTCTCGTCTATCAGGAATACAAACACTCTCACAAAAGCTATCTTAATATGTATGCTCCATACAGGCTCTTCATTCAAAAATATTTTAACAAATGTCATGCTGGATAAATATAATGGCTCATCTGAGGCTTAGAAACACTTTACTCACAGAGGAAACAAATTTGGGCAGCATTTTTCAAATTGAGTTAAGTCCTTAATACACACCCACAGGGTTACTTAGACTTATAGATACAATATCTTTTTCTTCCATCCTCCTTAGCTAGCTGAACACATGACCTGTTATCGATGAAAATTTCCCTGTTCTGATACTGCTCTCTGGGTTCATGCCGAAATATGTCCTAACTCTGCATTTGGCTTTTGGATAAGATTACTGTGGAGCACTGGTCGGGGGACAAACGCAAGCGCCTTCTGCACGGCTCCAGCAGCCTACAGGTTATCTGCAGAGAAGCACAGAAGGCGCGCGTCGTAGAAAAACATCCTCTGAATCCTCCCTTTTCAAAAACTGACCACAGACAGCGTTGTCCAAAACAGCAGAGGGTAGCGACGCATTCTTACACTTTGTTAACCTACACCAAATAAAACAAACAACAGGAGATGCTTTTAAAATAGTGACAGTTTAAATCTGGGGATTAATTTTGGAATTTTCATTTGAAGGGGACTTGAATTTCAACTTTCACTGTCCTCAGTGCAGTAGATAGATAGTGTTGCAGTAAGCTGCATTTGGCTCAATACTGTAAAGGTCTCAGTAAACTTTACTCGCATGAGCAGATTCACTGAAAAACCACAAGCACGAGGTGATGCCGCTTTGTGCTCCTGGGGTAAAACCCCTCTGTGAGTGTGTGGTACCACCCTCAGGTCTTAGAGAGGTTGCAAGCTTTGCAAGATTTAAATATTTTCTTTTAGGTTACAGAATTTTTTCGGCATTGAAGAACCAGGCTCTGGCAGCTGAAAGCACACAATTAATATAGAGCGATTTCTATTGAGAACAGCATGAAAATTCCTTGAACAGACAGAACTTATTCCTTCCCCATAAGTTTCATTTCATGTCACATAGCAACAGTGAGACAAACTGTGGCAGCAAGCTACAGACTTGCTGGTTTATAATACAGTGGAAGGTTTCTTTCAAGTACCTCTGACTTCGGCAAAGTTTGGATCCTAAACACTGGGTTATAGGACAGTGCACGCTCCTGACACAAGGCCTTGCAGGACGGCGTGATGGTTGTGCTGTGTCACATGCTGCGGCCGGAGATGATCACAGCGGGTTGCGAGCAGGGAAGCTGTGCTTTCTCAGGGGAGCCTGCACTACGGCTGGGCTCTAAGTACGCCCTTACCTGCAGCACTCCCAAGCTGGGAACCCTGAGCAGCAGTCCTGGCAGGCCGGCTGCTCCAAAATAGCAGCGGGCTAAGCAGGACAGGGCTGCAGTGCTGCTCTGCAGCACACAAAGTGCCGGGTGAGGGGCCAAGCAGCATGAGTATCAGTTCTCCTAAGGCATGAGCAGCAGATGGAGGGGCTGATGGGGAGCAACATGGTGGAAGGGGGTTGTTGTAGCAGCACATCTGACAGTTCTCATTGGGTTTAGTAGGGGATGATAGTTCTGGGACAGTCTTTCTAGGGATATCTCCCCAAAACACTAGGCCAGCAACATCGAGCAAGGCAGAGCCAATACTAAGAGTTGCAAGGTCAGTTGTTTGAGCATCCTATACACACTGTACCCCTCAGGAGCAGCGCCTGCCCTTTGGGGAGCAAAGGCACAGCAGCATTCGCTGCTGTCCACCTACAGCATCATACAGTGTGCTGAGCATGCCTCTGCGCTTGAGCTCCAGGCATTGCAATAATTTCATATTCATGCTGACCCACTAAGGGAGAGACAAAAAAAAGTGGTTTAGTCCCTGCAAAGAATAGTGACGTTTCTGTCTCATATCCAGGCCATATGGGTGCTGTCTTAACTTTTATTCATTTCCTTTTGAAGCACACAGCTCTAAAGGGAGGAGCAAGAATATGGACCCTTCATTTATTTACAATGAAGGAGTCAAGACTGTAAAAGAAAGAGTATGGGGTGCAAATCTATAATTCTGAGCTCTTTTTCTTCCACTCTGATAATCTGTGATGAATGCCACAGAGCAAATCACACCATCCTTTCTTATAAAGGCCTTGATCATTGGTTTCTTAATCACCTAATCCCAAAGATACCCTGTAATCCTTCGAAAAATTCTGCAGATATTGGGGGACAAAAGCACTTCTACAGTGATCCCTACATTTTTCCAGGGCTCCTCACTGTGGCCGCACTCTTGTAACATATATATGCATAAAGTCTGACACCTGACATACCTCTTCTAAGAAAGAATTGGTCTCAGGCTACAGCTGCTCTCCTTAGCTCCCCTTTTCTGTTTAACTTTCTCTTTTTTCTTTCTGTGCTGTTTTCCTGCACTTTTATGAGGATTCTTGAACAAAAGCTCTGAAACAGTGACTTCAAGAATATTAAAAATATGTAGGGTTAATTACTTGTCTTTTTAAAGGCAGAGTGACTCTTGAAAAAAAATTCAAATGCAGTATATAAGGCAACTTTTAAACCCACTATTTTCTGACAAAAACTTTGTACTCAGAATAAAAAAAAATACTTTGCATTAAAACAGGAACAGTGCAGGAAGTCAGAGTAGATGGGTGATAGATCCTGCCACTAACACAAGGTTTTAAAACATATTAGAGCATCCTTGAGTCTGGAAGCCTCACACACTTCACCCTCACGCTGGAACTGAAAGTAGAATTTCCCTCTTAGGAGCAGCTCCTCTTCCAAGGATACTCTCCTTCTCCACAAAGACAAATATTTTCAAACACCGTGTCATATTCACATTCTTCTCCTGTACTTACCAAAGACATAAATATCTTAATATTTCAAAACCATAACATAATGCAATAAGATTCAGCATAATAACATCCATCAGAAAGGACAACTTAAAAGAAAAAGCATTGCATTTTCTGTATGAAACGATATATAATGACCATTGCCTAGAAATGGATCAATCTGGCTCCAGTGGAGCAGCTGCATAAGCATTCAAAACAGCAATAACTACCAGCTCCCGTGAGGTACTTTTCTTCCCAATGTCATCTCATTTTATCCCCCCTGAGCAAGGCTGAAAGTCATGCTGAAAAAAAATATCCAAAGACAGATTTCTCTCCCTGCCCCCATTCTTGAAATTCTCAAGTTTACTAATAATTCTCAATTGGATAGGAATTTCTAGTTGTAGCACACTGTACCGTGCTACATCATTTGTGTTTACAGCATTTGCGAGGGGTAAATGCATGTGCTGGAACAAAATGGCACATGAAGGATTTGTATTTCAAAAGAAAAAAATTTGGTTTAAAATGCTTTTGTTATTTGAATTTTATACAACTGATGAGAATAACGCAGGTAAATCAGTCTTGTCATCGTAATTCTCCTCATTCAATGTACTTTTAAATAATTTCAATGGAATGAAAGAGCCGAGAACGAGTTTTATTATTGGGAGGCCAGATCTCATGGAATTGCGCTCCACAAAGAACCAGAATTTCCACCACGTTTTCACCCTACGCTTTGACAGACAACTTGATTCCAAACCAATACTTGCATTTAAATAACCCTCAGCTTCTCTAATACGCACCACTTTGTGGTTATTCTCAAGGGGTATGCTTGGAAGTTGCCAAAGATCGTGACAGGAGTGCCACATACCAGGACAAATGCCAGAGCCGTGATGCTTAGTCAGTTCTCTATCCTCATGTTCCACAGGTTTTCAGTATCTGAACCCTCAACTGCTCTTTTCTGGAGCAGAACTGGAATCATTCACATAATCTCAGCTTAACTACAACAGCTTGTTTTTCACGGGTTTCCAAGTGCGCACACAAACCAAAGGCTAAAAACCCTTTCCCGCCTCCTCCAGGCAATTCACAGGTTTGGGATCCATTCATTTTCCTGAATACATTTGATAGCTTTTACTCATGGTGTAACACAAATCTGCAGGGCATTCCTACTCTAATACCAGTGAAAATCAAGGAATTGCCACTCAGTTTTAATGACTGACAATAAATACTAATGATGTGGCAATAGGAGTTGACAGCATTATTAGCATGAACTTTTTTCTGCTGTTCATCTTGGGGGCCAATTTACCAAGCTAACAGAGGCCAGGAGGGATAGACTCGCATCCCAAACCAAGCAGTCAAACAGCAACCGACAGTCACAAGTTATGAAGTGGACTTATCTGGCAGACTTGTACAGTCTTCTCTCCATGAGCTACTGTGGAGGCAAACAGGGCGGGAACACCTTGGAAGGGACAGCCTTCAACTTTTCAACTAACAAGGACGGTAGTAAACAGCCGAGCTCCACAGCTAATTTTGTATCAAACTCTCATCCTGTGTGGGTCAGACAACAGCAGGGAATACTGAACAGGGGGATGCACCAAAGCAACCCTTCCAGAGAGGATTTTCCATAGTCCACTCCACCTCATTCAGCACGATTGCAGCAATGATCCCATGGGGATGTTGAAGTTTCTTAGACTCCATTGCCACCATAGCATGTACACTTCAAAAGTGCAAAATTCTTAGGCCTCACTACCGTCCCCCTAGGCTCAAGCGTTAACAACCATTTTGCATCCAATTTCCCCAAAGTCCATTTACATGGAATTTCTTGCCACTTATATAGACTCATAGCTACTTCAGCTTGTCCCACTGTGTCACCAAATAACTCTCTGCTTTCACCTGAAATCTCAACCACTCTGTCAAGCTGTTAGGACCCATTTGTACAAAAGATCCAAGACAGCCTGCGCGGGAACACATTGCCTTGCTACATTCCGAGGTGTTGGTGTGAATAATATTCTGTCCAATAAACCACAAAAAAAATTGCAACAACCTCTGTCAGAACTAGGATGATTAGCAAAGTATTAATGTTCGTCCTTGTCAGTCGGTTCATCAGCAATAGCAGTGCTCCATGAAGTCTTGCCAGATATTTACA
Organism: Buceros rhinoceros silvestris; assembly: GCF_000710305.1. Taxonomy (NCBI): domain Eukaryota; kingdom Metazoa; phylum Chordata; class Aves; order Bucerotiformes; family Bucerotidae; genus Buceros; species Buceros rhinoceros. The sequence continues at coordinate 44,194 of NW_010418110.1, read as the reverse complement.
AACTATGGTTTAAATTCTTCCAAGGGCCTCACGTAGCTGCTTCATTTGTAAACAGCACATAAGTACTACCACATTATGCTGATCTGTGTTACAGAAGAGGCAAAAAGCTCTGTCAATTATTTTTCCTCTCACAGAAGTTCTCAGCCAACGCTCGTTTCTCCTGAAAAGGCCAAGTCCAGGGGCGATAGACTTCTTCCCAAATTCACAGCCAGTTGGCCAAGTGCTTCTCTCTCACACTTACGCAGTTCAGTTGAATACAGGAGAGCTCCAGCAGATCGTTGAAAAAGATGAAGGTCTGAGTATCCTACAGCTCTGCTCAGAGTTTATAGATGTGGCCCTGACACACGTTCGATTAGGCAGGCATGCATCAACATCTCTAACTGTTCCATTTTAAACCTACACACTTCTGTTTAATTTCAGTAGAACCAGTCACATGCCGACATGTACAGGAACAGGGATTAAGTGACAGCTAAACAATGCATATTTTTATGCTTACACATCACCTCCTCCGCAAAGAATATGAAGGTGCAATGGAATATATTTCTGTACCTCATCCATATGTTTATGCATCTGCTACAACATGATATGCTGGCATCCCTTTTCACACACCTGTGTGGTGACCCAGCTAGGGGAAATGATACATTGGCTGGAGTGGGGAGAACACAAGAAAAATATTCTTTTCAGCATGATGGGTGCTTTGATCTGGTTCACCACATGGGTTCAGTGCAGAGGGCAGAGCAGGGTCAAGGTGAAGTGAGGAAGCTTAAACAGCAATACTACCAAAGGTGTTAATGGTTACTTCTGAAGAAAGAATTTGTCTTTGGGCATCTACTGATGTGAACAGTTCAAACACATACAGGGACTTGCACTGATAGTGTATCGGACGGGTCATTTTTGTGATCCTGATCGCAAATCCCAATCCTGTCAGATACTGTTCTGGCAGACAGAAGTGCAAACAAGGCTGAAGACTTTGCTGTCAAGTTTTCAGACAGGTACATTGTAATACAGCTGAAACACCTTTGTACGATACTCTATTTGCTTTGGATTCTTACGTGTTCACTCCACAGGGTAGGAGAGCTTGACAGTATAAGTCCTACTCAAAAACTCCTCTTAATGAACATTTCTTGCCCCCAAATAGCACAGCAGAGTGGTGCAGAGGGTTTGCCTGCCTGCTCACGAAGAGGACAGCAAACATTTCACCAACAGCAAGCAGAGCTGGTATATCCAGATGCACAAAGGCATAGATTACTCAGGCTGGCAACTGGAAACACTGAGCTTGGAAATGAACCCGGCAGCAGGCAGATCCAGAGCAGCTCTTTGTATTCTAATACGTGTGTTTGAATCAATGCTCAAACCAACAGACTCCCGACAGCTCTGCAGTCTTCTCTGACACTCAGTTGGTATGTTGCTCAACTCCATGTTGGCCAACACATACACTGCTCTGCTCTCAAGGAGGGTTCCCACGGAGCTTGTGTTTTAGTGCTCAACAGTTTTCAGACTTTTTCAAGCTCTCCTCTGCTGACTTAAAAATCAAACAAACAAAATGCAAAACCAAGAGGATCCAGATGTTTTAACACATGCCTGTTTGGCCAAATTGCAGTTTTGTCCCTGATTTAGAAACATTTGCTCTGCAAAGGGAACTTCTGCTAAGAGACTTGCTGCATCCTGGTGGCCAGGGATGCTCTACATGGGCAGTGAAACTTCTGCAGGACGTGCCACAAACTTAACTGATTGCAATTAAAAAAACCCCACTAGTTGAGTTCCATAGGTTTGAGTCAGCATGTCAACATCAAGCCATCTTCTAATTAGACCAGGAAGAGAACATGCTAACAGTGACATTTGCCAAGGTCCCAGCAAGTGCTGAACCACTTCCTTTGCACGCTGCAGAAGGGATAGGTGTTCCACTCACTTCTGACTTAAACATTTCTTTAGACATGCTCTCATCATCCCTGGAATCTGGCAATACCCTCAACGTAAAATTATTGTGCTTTAAAGCACTTTGGTTTTCAGATTTGTAGCAGACAATTCGAACGAGACAGAGAAACCGCCACTGTTTAAAACAGCCTAACGTGAAGATAACGCACTTCACCATCACTGTTCACCACAGCGAAAATCACTCAGTGAAGCAATTCATGTGACTGGCATTACCAAACTGCACAGATCTCTTTGCCTCCCTGTTGTATGTACAGCATTGGGCACCATTCTGTTTGAAAATTTTGTTATTTCTGTTCCACAGCTTAGCTGGTGGGAATTGGTCTCCACATGCTCTGAAGATGACAATCCATGGCTACCTTTTTCTCCTTTATGTCATCTCCTCCAAGTCTCCTCAACTATCTCCCTGCTAACAGAAGGATGAAGTTTTCAGGGACACTTAATCACACAAATCTAGTTAATCACTGAAAACTCATTTTCTGAATATCAAAATTCCTCCTGTTGGATACTAATGGACAAGTTTAACCATGCTCAGGGGAAGAAATGGACACAAAAACCTGTTTCTCTCTGGCTATTCAAGATCTGTAGAAATTGCCCATAGATCTCCAGTGGCCCTCATGTTAAGACTCCTCTATTTGTCTTATTCCCAAAGGACACCAGACAAAGCTTGAACAAGAAAAAAATAAGCACCCACGTCAGAATTATTTTCTCTCTTTACTATGTTTCTCCCACCTGTAAACTACATAAAAAAAAAACCAAAACCCACAAAGAAAAACAGGAGTTCAAAAAAATTTGAAAGTCTAGAAGCCCTGCAGCCAGCCACAGCAAGATACTATTCACATCCAACCTCCTGTCATAGGGCTTAGCTCTAACAACTTAAACCAGAAAAGTTCAGCGCTCTCCTGCATCTATTTGTTTAGACCAGTAAAAAGAGTAGAAATAAGATGTCCCCCATCTATTTCATCGATGGGGACATAAGCACAAGGTGTAGATTGACCATGATCTTGCCCAAATTGACCTGTCCAAGACAATGCAATAAACCTGTGTTAGAACTGGAACTGAACCTTCCTTTGAAGCTGTTTTGTGCATAGACCTGAGCTCAAATGAAAACAAAAATAAGCCCCAAAACAATGATAAATGTTATTGGTAGATGTAAAAGTAGAAAACCAACTTAGGGAAACCAGAAGCTGCACAAGATGAACACAAGCATTCTTCCCAACAAACCGAAAGAAAATCAAACTGTAGAAACTCAAAATATTCCACACAAATTGATGAGAAACAGCAAACCAGATACTTCTAGGATCTTCAAAATAGGTGATAATAGATGCTCTCTCCCAAAAAAGCCAAGTGTAACCTGTAGTAAGACAGAGCAACTTTTGCCAAGTTTCTGAACCCTCCCCCTGTGTCGCCTGTTTCTCCCCTCAGAAGATATGAGAGGCCTCTCTTCTTGAGTCATAGAGCATCGACTGGATTCAAACTCCTTCCACTTCATCCTCTCTCTCCTACCCCGTGAAGTGCATGCAGGACTTCGATCAGTGGACATTCTGTAGTCATGCAAGGTATTTGTCGAGGGGCGTATATAAATATGCATTGTTTGCAACAAAGGAATAAAGCTATGAAAGGTTATTAGAAAATTAAATGCAGCTATAAATTAATTTCTGTAATCACTATTCATTAATATTTAATATATTTATATAAAGGATAAATCTTCTCAATTCCCTGGGCATCCTGCATTTAATAATGTGGAAACAGCTTATCTCCTTCCTGTTGCTGAGACTGGATTTGTAATAACTAGCAATGTTAAATGTGGTTTTTTTAAAATCAATAATAAATAAATACATAAACACTTCCCCCAGAATGCTCCTGATGTTATTTACAAAATTAAAAAAAACAACTACAGAACGCCAAGGGACTTCATAACCGTTTCATTACTACATTCCTAATTGTATGTGGTGGAACTGCATAATCAGTTTATTGAAATTGAAATCTTTGGAACTGATTCTCCCTACAGACATTAACAATAAGCATCCTGTGCAATAACACAGTACTTAATGTAATATGAACATTATATGCACCAAGCTTTAAACATCCCTTGACTTCGCCTGCTGGAACTGGACATTTTTAACACTCTTGTGTTCTGGCGCTGCATTGAATCACACATCTAATTTACAGACTGCAAAATACAATATTCCCATATTATAATAAATGAAGGGAGATACATTCAGAAAACACACACACAATCGGTGTGAGGATAAGCGAGACTACATTTAATAAAGGGGAAATAAAGCAGACTCTTCTAGGAAATCTTAATGGATTTTGATACACAATATGAAAGAAATTGCTTCTGCTTCCCCGCAAATAACTAGGCTGATATTACACAGCCTGGATGCAACTTCTACCTGGTAAGGGGACTTTACTCTTGTGAGTAGCTCCATTCATACAAGCACAAGAATTTTTACTTAAGCGCGTACCCAGATAGCAGTAGGATTGCTCTCTGAAGAAAGAGGATCATATTTTAGTTTGCGGGATTTCACATGGTAGCAGGTAATGAAGACTAAGGAACACTTACCTGCACATTCTCAAGTCAGCATTAAGTCAACACCAAGAATTCAAACCCAAGAAAAAAAGTACTTTTATCTTCTTTCATTTTCAATAGCAAATCAAGAAAAGCTGAGATTATTTTATTATTGCTGTTACTATTGCAAAGGTTTTTGTCCTTTTTAAAGATAAGGAAAAGATATTTGGGGGGGAACTCCAATTGATGGGTTTTAGTAATTTTTTTCCAAGTGCTTCAATCGGCATAGTTAGAAATGTCTCTACTGAACAAGAGTTCAATACCTCAGTTAGAGAGGACTAGTTGGTTCCATTAATAGTTCCAAAAACTTGGAGTCGGCTTCATGCTTAAGCAAAGCCTCGCAACAGACTTGCTCCTACCATGGGGCTGAACACCACATGGTCAAAGAAGATGGCTCGTGAGTGTCCTAAGACATGCAATGACAAAATAAATTGAAGATTGAACAGAGAATGTCCAATTCAATATCGCTCAGTTCTCTCTGGCACCAGCACGATTTGTGAGACACAGCACAGTCATTTTAGGAGGAATGGGAGGAAACACTCTTCCACAGACTTGACAAGAGTGTAAAGAACAGGAGAGTGTAAAGAACAGGAGAGGACATGAGGCAACACAGCGCCTTGCCCACAGTGTGCTGCTTTGGTTACTTAAACCTCGGTTTGGTAAAGCACTTCAAACACACCTGAAAAACAGAAGGGCTGGGCAAGGCCAGCAGAAAGACTCAAACAAGGACCATTTGGCTACATATGAACTACTGGTTTATAACAGAAAGATTTGCCTGCTGCCTTTAAAACATTAGCATGCTAAAAAGGAATTAGAAATGGAAAGGGAAGGGGAAAATGCAGTCAACCGAATTTAACTACACTGCCTCCTCAACGGGTCCATCCTCAGTTAAAACATCAAGCGGGGAGGGAGCACTGTACATTTGCACCAGCTAAAAGCCCACTGAAAACAATCTAAGCAAGAAGCAAACCAAAATGGATGTGACAATCAAAATACCACAAGCAAAACAACATTAATGCAAGCTTAATGCAAAAGGGATGCAATTTATTTTGTTGCTCATACTGGCTTTTCTGCATAAGGCACAAACTATTGGAAGTAGGCTAGGTGCCTTTAGTTGTATTTTATTCAGTAAATTTTGGAAATAACTTATTTGTCTTAATATATACACACATGTGTATATATATATATATACACACACACACCACCCATCATTCCTCCCCCCTTTTTCAGCAAAACTGTCCTCAGAAAACCTCATGCACAGAGGCATGCAAACTGGCTGACTCCTACACAAGCAGAAATAAAATTTCCCTCCTTCCTCCCTCAGCATTAGCTTCTCCTTCAGCATCATTCTGAAGGATAAACAATTACAATAGAAATGATCCTCTACAAGTCTGTCACCTCCACTGTCTCATCTTTAGGCAAAATTTTCATTTGCATTTTTTTCATTACAGTAGTTACGCATACCTAGTTGTAAAGGTGAGTTAAAGTACCCAAACTACATCAACGGTTTGTGTGTAAACACCTATTTACATTCTGTAAATCTTTCAACTCAAGAGCCTGAAACATTTGCACAGTCAAAGCAGATTCAAGAAATTAATTGAAGAGGTAGTCGCAGTTTTATGACTTGATTGTTTTTTTTCACCATCTGAGAAATAAGTGAAAGGCACGAGTTGCAACTAACTCTCCTTTTATTTTGGTATGTCCGGCATTTTCCACCCAATCTTTTAATATCTAATGCTAAAATATATCCATAGCTGGGATGGAAAGAACAAAGATTTTCAGAATTGCACCACAAATCAACCCATTTTCAAAATATGTGTTTTAGATGGATGAGATTCAGAGCATGAGTATTTAAGATCAGGAGGATCATGTCTATCACTGGCATAAAGAGGTGAAATTCACCTCTCACAGGCATGGAGAGCCTGTAAAACAGTGAAATTCCTACCAAAGAGCACTGCATTCTCTGCTGAACTCGTCGTTGAAACACTAGCATTTAGCATTACACACAGCTTTTGGGAGAGCATCTGCAACGTCCTCCTGCACGTAAACAATACAGCCTGCTAGCGACCATGGGCTCCCCAAGCTGGGAGAAGGGGCCGGCAAGGAGGCCGCTAGCCCTGGATTAGAGGTATGATGAATTGCGTACTCAGCTGCAGACCAGAAGTGCACCAACCTGAGCCTGAAAAGGAAGGTCTTTGATGTGTTTGCTATGAACAACAGGCCCAGACTGCGAGATAACTCCTGTTGAGGAGTGCCAGCTTGTCATGGAGGCAGCCACCTTGCTAAGTCACCCCTGAAGGAGTATCTGATGTCCTGATGGGCACAAATCAGATCAGTACCCGATACGGAACGGCAAAAGAGCTTCTCTTCAGCTCTTCTTGTCCCAGGAGCGCACTGAGGCAGGTAGAAATACTTCCTGACTCACCACTAATTCAGTAAAGGGCACTCCCAGGGGAAGCTTGAACTAGATTGGGTTTGGAGCTTGGCAAGAGAGCTGCTAAATAGAAACAACAGCATGCTTTAAATAAAAGCAGTGGTGTGTTAAAAATCCCTGTGCAAAGACTGTTTACCTGTCAGCCTCCTGCATGTTTCTTTCTGTCTCACTTGTTCCCCCACACCTCAAATAAAAAAACTAGATCTGAAGGTAGAAGGCAAACCTGAGAGTCTGCCAGACTCCAAAAGCTCGTAAAACACACGAGTTCTACGGCTCTCCTTTGGGTTGCACACAGTCGCTTTTCAACAGGGCTTGGCCAGGCCACTTGCTAGTACAGAACTGTGTGCCTTGGTGATGGATTTGTACTAGAAAATGGTAACTAGGATCAAAATCAGCTTGTTTTCAGAGTACTCATAAGACCCTAAAAAGATTCTAAGTGACAATATAACAGCAAACAGGTCCTTCACATTACTCACATGTTTGAACTCATTTCCAATAAGGCCAGTGGAAGAAGTTCCAACAGACACCAATAAAAGCCATACCAAATCCCACATCTTATAAAACTTGGAAACACTTCTCTCCAGAAACACATTCTTGACACAAGCGTAGTTAGGAGGTGGCAAGGAAAACCATGCCTTTTGAAAGCTGCACAGCAAAGCTGGTTAATAAAAATATTTTCCTCAGGAAGACTGTGAACTAAATTTCTTTAAGTATGGTACGCTCTGTAGTTCCTTTTACCAGCTCAGATCTCCTTTCTATCCTTCTTCATCAGCATGCCCAAATTGTCAGGAAGACTGGCAGTACTTCAACAGGGAAGGCGACCAAAGCTGCTTACTTTTATCTATTGTCATGATGTGCAGCTACACGACTTGTTTTTCCTACTTTCCCCCTCTCTTTCAAAAAACACAAGGAAAGAGGGAGGAAACTTGGACCAGGGCTTGACACTTGGGAAAAATCCATTTTCCTAAGGAACTGATTCCTTTTATTATTATTTCCATTATTGTCTTCAATAAGACACGTCACCAGAGGACCCCCTCACACCCCTGAGCTGCAGAGACACACAGCAAGCTCTGAAGGGAAAGGCATCTAACTTGGCAGAGAGACGGAGGACACAAGGCTGCCTCTGCCAGGAGGAGGCATAAGGCCTCCAGGGATAGTAGCCCTGATCTGCGGAGGAGACACTGGTTCCAGAAACACAAGCATGTCATGGGAGATAGCGCCTATGCAGCGTCTGACAACACTTAGCTTGGGCCTCTGCCTGCCACAATGATACAAATACTACAAAGAATAAAATGCAACAGTGTGAAAGGGATACTCGAGGACCAGAATAACAGACAGCAGCTTTTCTGCACATACATTTTAAAAACTCTTTAATTGTTCCGTAGATACTTGACATCGGTCCTGTAAGACAGGCAAGCATG
>NW_010418110.1:19492-35671 GCF_000710305.1 Buceros rhinoceros silvestris | reverse complement strand
AAAGCTCAAAAAGAAAGTCAGGAGTGTTTTGTCCAACTTACGAGTCGAGATTTCTTGCCTACCAGTCCCCATGCTGCAATCACTAACCCTTGTGTCCAATAGCTAAGGAAGCTCCATGCATGTAACACTAATCTTATCTTGATGCTGGAAGAAAAACAGATCAATACCATATTCATAAGCTGATGTATGACTAAAGTATTGATGCAATTTTTCTCACGTGTATCAATGCCTTGCTATTTCTGTTTGCTTTTCTATGTATGCAAAATACATCTTGCATTTCTAGCTGTTGTATACTCTGTAGAAACAAATAAAACGAAGAAAAAGCTTTAACAAAATTCTCTCTCAGCAGTATCGTGGTTCTTTCAGCATTTCAGGGTTCAGTCCCACCAGACACTGAGCCATGCTGTGACTTATCAAGACTGCGAACATTTTGGATCACATTAGAATTAATTAGTGCCTAATAGGAACAGTGTTCCAAATTCTTCACCTTTCATTTCCACTAATTTCATATTCCAGGCATTGTTAAGTTTTACTTATTTTTCAAAAATTCTGTAACTTCTGGGGATAGCTCCATCTTTTTGTCCCATATTTATGCAACACCTAATGCCATGAAATCCCTCACCCAAAGAGTGGGATTACAAAGAGCTAACACAATAGTCGACCTTCTTGAATCTGACCAAAAGGAGCAGGATAAAGATATACAACCACTTCCCTATTAAAAAGTGTAATTCTCATATCATTTAATTCCCAATGCTCTATAAAGTAATTAAAATAATTTCCAAATTTATTTATTACGAAACCAGGATTTTGCAAATTTAAACCTCCCTGCTGGGTGACAAGGATGGCTATGAAGTCTGCATCTCTGAGACAGGATTAATTTGACCTGTAGGCCCAGGCAGAAAATTTCTGATTCTGTGATATTTTATTTTTATTGGAAAATGCCAAAGTAGCTAAAACCAATTAACAGAATTCCACCAAACCTTCATTTGCAGAAGAGGAAGGGTACACTCAATGCATAGCAGAACACTCGTTTCCAACATCCAGAATTAAGTTTCAGACCTAAAGCAGAACCAGAGAGAGAAAGAAAGGGACTAGGCTTCCTCAGAGCAGCCAGTGCCTCAGCAGCCTCTGTATTTGATGGAGTCTGGGCGCACTAAGATCTGATTCAGGACACAAACCCCAGTCTCTCATTTCCCAAGCTACTGCCCCACGACACCACCCCCTCATGATCTCTAGGATGCATTATCCCCTCTATCTTCTTTTACTGAAATAGCTCCATTTCTTTTCCACCACAGGAAGTGAGCAGGGCACATACCCTTGATATTTCAGTGAAGTGGGGACTTGTGTGTCTGGGTCAGCCCCTGCAGCCTTCAGCAATCCCAGAGCCCAGGGCTGGCACATACCCTGTTCCCCTGCACGTGCCTCAGCATCTTGAATGCAGCGTCAGTGCAAAACTCACGCAGCGCAGAACGCAAACTCAGGTCCAGCCAGCTACAGCGGAAATAAGCTGCCTGCAATAGTCCTAGTCTCACACAAGGCTACACGTAGTTCATGTGCAGGCAAAACAGGAGGACGAGGATCATCCTTCCGTATTGCTTCCATGAAAAAACACACTGCCCAGCTCAACCAAAACTTAGCATTTAATTGTGAAAATTAACTGGTGATAATTTTACTCAGAATTGCAAGAACGAGAAGCGTGTAAGTTTTGCTGTCAAACAACTTACAAGCTAGTCCTTCAAAAACTATCAATCTCACACCATGCGTAAAAGTAGATGTGAGCTGCTATACATGATTTTGAAGAAATACTAATTTTATGTAATGAAATTCCTTGCATCATCAGTTACCTATTCCTGTGAAATGTTTACTCCAATATGGAGATCTTTCCTCTCACACCTTCAGCAGAAAGAAATCAAATTTTTTCTCCGCTTATCTCCCAAGCTCTGCCAGGACAACAGCACAGGGTCCCTGGAGAATGACAGATCACATGCGGTGCCGGAGCACCTCTTGGGCTGATCCAGTGCATCACCCCTGTTCTTAAAATGAGGCAGAAGTGCCTTGCTGGGTCACAGCCAAGGGACACTGTATTGTACAGGGCTGTGAACATCTTTCTGGAGGAAGAGCACACTGATTTCCCATTTAGTTAAACCTTGCAACTTTAGCAGCAGTTCCTCTGTATGTCAGCAACATTAATAATCTGATGCTGAAGCTACTGGTTGCCTTCCCCTCCAGAGGGATTTCAATCAAAGGGGAAGAATAGCACTAATATTAATCACTGGGAAGACTGACTCCTGGGCATACACCAAAATATCTTCACACCAGACATGAATTCTCTCTTTAACGCCCCGTGTGCAGAACTAGCTGCTGCTGTTCCTATATGAAGTGTCATACGTGTCCCACAGATACATCATACGATACACAACATATCATCTGCCAACAGACACTTCTCTAAGTTTGCTTCCATTGCTCTTTCTTTGGAATTTTTTATAGTCACCACAATATATATTTTCTTTACTTCCCTGACTAGCTTTCAAATGCTTATGAACACACTCTGAAATAATATGCAATCCTCCTTGGGTTTTTAGAAAACACAGTAATACAAATTCTATAGAACTATGAAATCTGGGTGTTTGCTTTATCCATATGATATTGCAAGGCATGACATCCATCTGTCATTCAGATTTTGACATGTCACATACAAACATTTCATTAACGCAGCTGGTATGATTTTTTTTTTTAACCTTCAATCTCCTGAATAGCTGACTGATTTAATGGGTAGTTATGTGATTCCAGTCTCTCTGCCACAGCATCATGTTCTCCTTTGTCACTCTCCAAAAACATGAAACTTCTATCAAAAGTTAAATTAGCTCAGGATATCAGAGTGGCAGGTTTAAGGGGGAAACCTTTCACAACATTCATAGGAAAAATTAAGAATGTTACTCTAAAACGGAGAGTCTTGGCTTCCAGAAGCAACACGTCTTCTACTTTAGAAAACCTCCACTGAAAGTACTTCAACATTATTACAATTTCATCTAAAGATTTTAAGATTCGGCCTCCCCCCCCCCTGCAGATTTTATGGATCCCTCTGAACCTTGTTTGGATCAGCTTGATCCAAATACACCCGAGAATCAAGAGAAACAGCTGCAGTGAACTGCACACTGAGCAGCTACCAGCTGTGGTTCTGCAGGCACATTTGCATGTGCTTTCTCTTACCCTGGAACTGATACAGTGGATAGACACATTGGGGAGTGCCGAGGAGGCAGCAGCCCCCCTTAAGTATTGCTCCCACCTTATGGGATGCAAGTGGCGCAAATCCTCTTTTTCCCTGCCCGCACTGCACCTGCGTTGACATGAAGCAGGGCAGGGGGTTCTTCTGCTCCCGCTAGTGGAATTACTCCCATCAGTAAGGTTATGGACACACAGAAATATTTATCAAACCAAGGACTCGTGGTATTCACTGCAAAAGAAGTGTGGCACACAGATAATGGCGCCTATTGGCCCATCCGTATTTCACCAAGCCAATACACTTAAAGATCCACTGGGGGAGGAACGATACGAGTGAGGCCATTAAGCACCAAATTTCTAAAACAGTCTTGGCAGATCGTCACGGCTTTATCTTATACACACTGTCATGCCAAGTTTCTCAGGCTTTCACTTGAAGGATTAAGACTTTCTCCTGAGACGTGTCAGGCCGGGCTCCCATGAATTCCAATTGCAACGCTAGGGACTGCATGGGACTTGGGATAATATATTACGAAGCTGGCTTCACAGGCCTTTGATAATTTATTACAGATCTCTCAAACCTGCTTAAAGAGCTGTCCTTGATCAGCCAATTGTCCAAGTTAAGGGGAAAACAATGCAATCCTAGGCTGCATAAGTAAGCTGTAATAAGAACTAAACACTTCATGGACACACAGAGATAAAGGCAGCACAGAAGCCTCACTCAGCTGGCTGCACTGCTTAACATGTCTCCAGTGACCACACTACATCACTGCAAGTCCATCTAAGGTATTTAGTTTTTATTCTCAGAGTGTTGCACAGTAACAAAAGTGACAAAATAACGCTAACGTAAAGGTTACATGTAGTTGTTTCACCAGCTCCACTTTAAAGTACCATTAATCTAGTGAATACAAACAAATTCAGAACTGAGTTTGCCATTGCTTCTGCACCAGATGAAGTAAAAAAAAAAGTTGACACATTGGAAGCAGCTTTTGGACAGAACTGCTACTTGCTGATCATTAAAAAAATTCAAAGGGAAACACTGCAAACATAGGCTTGTAGTTCTAAGCACAGTATTTGGTGATTTTGCCAAAAAGTCCTGGTATTTTAGAACTTAGATGCTAAAAGGTAACTTAAGTCCTTAACCTTTACCTTCCAAAATGTAAAGAAAAAGGTGCATCAAGCAAAAAAAAAAAGAGCTTTTTAATTTTTTTAAACCATTTTATTTGCAATAACTGATGAAACAAAACGAGCATTTTTGCTATTTCATGCTAATCCTGCAGCATGCAAATGATCCTGAGAAATGTCTGTGCAGCGTACTCACCTTAAACTGAGTTGTCCTTTAATTTCTTTTGGTGAGAAAACGCCATACAGGTAAGGGCTCTCACTAAAAAGAATTGCAACATTTATCTTACAAAACCACCTTCAATTCTCTACTGCAAGTGGGCTCCAACTACAGGCACTATTCAGATGTGGATCCAGTCTGAAACATCTGAAATTTATTCCACACCATTCTTCTTGCTTCAACAGATTTTGCAGGTGCTATAAGCACCCAAACCACCAATTGCACCAAGTGCAATTTCTGAAGAACTTTTACAGAAGTTACTCCAGCCACTGTGTAGGAAAAAAGGTGAGAGCACACCTTTGTGTGTGCAGTCTGTTTCTGGTGCCATCATACTGCACTATGATGTTTGGTATTCTCATGCTGTTTACATTCTTCATCAGGGCATTTTATTAAACCATCAACAAGTTCTAGAACTTTCAGATCACTTTAGGAAGAGAAAAGGGATACGCCTGAGAGAGGAGGGGGTGAAGACAGCATTTGTGTGAAGGAAGGACACATCACATTGCTGCTTTTTTGGTGAGGTGATCTTTCCTTATCAGGTTCAAAGACCTGGCCACAGCTATTTCTTTGGAGATGGAAGAGCTGAGTCTATTCTTTTCCCAAGCTGTACAGGTTACCACTTCTGTTTTGCAGTTAAGTCTCCCTCCTGACATCTCATCCATCAGTTATCCCCTGGAATGAGCTTTTAGTGTTCACACAGAGATTTCAGACATATGAGTCTACCGGGAATTGTCATACTGGGCAATTAGCTTTCAACTTTAGCATAGGGTAATATTTTCAAGCATTTCACATTACCGGTTCAGATGCGTATACCATCAATGAATCACAGAATCATTGAGTAGTTCATGTTGGAAAAGACCTTTAAGATCATCAAGCCCAACCATAAACCTGACACTGGCAAATCCACCATTAAACCATGTCCCCAAGCACCACATCTACACATATTTTACATACCTCCAGGGACAGTGACTCAACTACTTCCCTGGGCAGCCTGTTCCAATGCTCCACAATCCTTTCAGTGAGCTGGTATTTCATGACAAGGGTGTGGAGAAGGTGGATTAGCACCATCACTATGCCCCACAGAGCTTCAGACTGCGAGAACACAATTACTGTGCATGGACTGGGGGAATGCCTTTCTGCTAATAATCTTGGAAAAACTCATATTCCACTCAGAAGAAACCTGCTTCTGTAATGTTGCCAGAAGTGCAAGTAAGCAGCATCAGTTTTTTCTGACTCTCTCTCCCCTTGTGACTAGGTTACTGTGTACAGTAAAGTTTTTTCTTCCTCTCTCTCTCCAACTTCACAAGGCTTGTGAATTAAAGGAAGGAGCGGTGGAGGTGTGATAACTTGCCTCAGAGTCCCAAAGCTGCATACACCACAGCAAGCCTTGCCATTGCGGCTGCCACGGGCAACAACAATCCACCAGCAATATCTACACCGAACTCGGGTGGAAAGCTTTTATTATACAGCTGTAACATTGGAAAAAAGTACAAAAGACCCATAAACACAGCTCCTCCCCTATCTCCCCCCAAAAACTGAGGTGCTGCTGGTCACCCTGCGGAGCTCAGGCTGCCCAGGAGCACCGCACACCGTGTCAGCGCTCACAGGAGTGCAGCCTGCCGGCACCATCACCAGCAACGCCCGTGCTTGGCAGCCAGCAGATAAACAAAGAAGCAACACCCACTATCAAAGTGTCAAATATCTATAACCTCTAACACAACATAAAGATTACAGCAAACAGAACAGACATCGAAGAGGCAAAGAGCTGTAGGAGTGGAGAAGTGATTGTGAGTGCGGAGCAGGTGAGAATGCCTTTCCTGACACTGCGAATGATGCAGAAACACAGGGCTGACATGTTGTGACTACAAGTTCCCAGTAAGATATGCTTTTTACAAACCCAGGCTCCTTCCTCTTACGGTACCTTAGAAAATATTATCCGGTTTGCAATCAGCCTAAAAGCAAAGTGTGACTCGCAGGTCAGATCAGAGGACTCAGCAGCACTAAGACCAAATCTCCCAGCAAATATTTGGAGCAATTGGCTCAGATATTTCGGGTGCTCATTAGGCATTTGTTTCCAGCACGCACAGCAATTATTCCAGCTAGCTGAAGATTTCTAATGTAAAATCTTTTGGATTTTGGCACACCAACAAAAGGCTAACAGCTAAACTACAGATGCAAAGCTGAAGCTCAATAAAAATGATTCGTGAAACAGAGACTATTTTTGAGGGATATTAGCAGAGAACCTCTTAACTGCCATCTTTATCGGTATTTTTCCCCTCTGAACCATAGCTGCTACATGATAACAGGCCACATCCTGCATGAGCCAGATACCTTGTGCACTAGAAGGCATGGATGGACCTAAGAATGGTCTCCTGATCTATTCCATTCCAAAGTCAGTGACACTCTGCATTTCGCCCTTTGGGTTTCACTGCTGGCAAAAGAGCCTGCAGCTGATCAGGACGACCAGGTCTCTGTGCCGACCAGTCTCCCTGCACTCCCGTCCCAGGGAAACTCCCTGGTACTTGGAGTAACTTTTGAAAGCTTTTCCCTGTGCGCATACGGGGAGACCGACCCATGGCCTTGAACCAAGATGGAATTTGCGTGATGGGGAGAGGCAGGGGAGGGGGAAAGGCGGGGGTTGGGTGCTGCTTTGCAGGTTTCTATGAAGAGATTAAAGTTCTGCAAGTGTTTTCTAGAGTAAGGAGTATTGTCAGCAAAAGTAAAAAAAAATTGTTAGAAGCAGATGGAGCGAATAATTTCCCAACCTTTGCTACATAAAAACAGAGTCTAAAGGCTTCAGGCGACTTTTACCCTGGACTCTGTTTTTGTCAGATCAATGACAAGTCACGTTAACAGCGGTGTTTAATTCTATCAATATGTGACCAATTGTGTTAGATTGTTTGGCCATTGATTTCACTTAGTGCTACAGTTGAGCACTGAAAGGAACTGCTTTCCCCTGCATTACCACACACAGTGACAAATGCTCACCGCTGACTTTCTGTCCGGCATGCACAGAAGCTCTACTTCAAAAAAAAAAAAAAAAAAAAAAAAAAAAAAAAAAAAAAAAAAAAAAAGCCAGACTTCTTACATGCCAGGGGAATACAGCACAATAGTCATATTGGTGTTATTTATTTACCTAACCACCAGGCCATCCCGAGCAATGCTGTTTAGGTCTGAAAGAGGACGTCCACAGGAGCAGCTGAGTAGACGATAAGACAGATGACAATTAGACCACATGAAAATGATGAGGCAAACCTGGGAAGCTGCACGGTAGAGCAAAACTAAACTGAAAAGGATAACTCCTTTTACGTTTACAGTGAATAGACCACATCCCGATGCGCCCACCTCAATTTCTAGCACCACTTGCTGAGGCACACCCACCTTGTGCACAAGAGTTTTGACCAGCAATGACTTAACGGCAGTGGTTTTTAGTGGATCACGTTTGCAACGGAAACCCTCGGCACTGCATTCCTAACGGGGATTTATATGGGGCTTGTACACCTGCTGCAAAACATACAGCTCTCAGGCTGAGACTTAAAGAATAAATTCAGTGTTTGGCTACCTTTCTCCTGTACAGTGAAGAAGTTTTTTATAAAATATTAGCAGAGTTTATTTGCAAAAAAAGTAGCAAACCCACTGAAAAACATGTAAATACCATATTTTTAAGCATTTCTCTTCCTCTTGGAATCCTCTGAAACAACAGAGATTTCAAATAACACAAAATAACCCAGAAATTCTTAAGGTTCTCACGAGCAACAGGGTAAATCACTACACACAAGATAAGGCGAATTTTAACTTAAGCTACTTTGATAAACTATTAAACATAATGACAAGTGACATAAAAGCAATATAACATTCCACATGATTAGGGTTTATACTTCTTAAAGAAATATTGCATCTTGCAAGAAAAATTGTTTCCTCCATGTACCCAGCTCATAATTTCACAACGACCTACCCAAATCTGCTCCCACAGTCAGCATAGCTGTAAGTGAGCTCTGTTACAGAAAGCCTCATTCTTCTCAGGACTGCAGTGACAATGTCTAATTTAAAAAAAAAAAAATCCCACCTGCATCTCTCTCCTGAGTCAACTTAGTGAATAATTAAACTGCCTTGATCTCTTAAACCCTAATGCATACATTTATATTTAACTGTCTTCTGATAGTTTTTTGTGTAGAGATGAAATAACTTAAACGGCTCTCGTGGCTTCCACAAGCTCATACACCATCTCCAGAGGTATTCCCGTGGCACAAGTGTGGCATGTCCCGAGGCCCCACGGGGAGCTTGCAGGGCTTTGCACAGGCAGTTGACTCAGAGGGAGGTGTGCAGTTGCGATATAACTTGGCCACCAATGCTGTCTTGATGGTGTTCTGCATGCCACCAGCTTGGGGCACGCTGGCAAGCACATGATACACAAATTGTTAGTTGTTCCCTTGAATTACAGTTTTGCAGTTGTACGGCGCATCAGGGCTTCCACCAAGACTGCCAAACCAGATGTTCCCAAAAGTCAGGAGTTTGGCTAGAAGTCTTGAGGAGATAACAAATCATACAGTTTCTATGGAAATATTAAGTGACCAATTATTTTCTTTTTCAGATCATTTAGACCCTGTTTTCTGGCATTTCTCCCCAGAAATAGAAATATATTTTAATATCCCTTATGAGATGTTTATGTGAATCTCAGGAATGTTGCTACCTAGCAAAACCCAACCCAAAACAAAACATTATTTACAATAATACAACACTTATTTCACTCTAATTGTTGCCTCTTGCTCTGCCCAAAACTGTGTTTCTGGGTTCAAGATTTCTATGGCATTTACTGGCCACCCTGAGAAAGAAGAATTTGCCTAGATAACAGTAACATTGGGCCAGAAAAACGACCAAAATTCTCTGGACCTCACCCAATACATGACTTTGAGGCAGAAAGATGTAGAAATCAACTAATATGAAGAAATAGACTGTATTTTACTTGTCTTCCTGAAGGAAGGAGGCTTGTTTATTCTTTCTTGCTGAATTACCAAGCAAGGATCTGTCAAAGAACCCACACTGGATAAAGCTAAGTAAAAGGTTTCACTGCAGGGAAAGCTGTAGTGGAACCTGTTATTTGAACAGTCCTGTCTTTTTTTTTTTTTTTTTGACAAAGAAGTTATTTTGGTTCATTTTCTGTAGGATCCTCACAAGCATATCATAAATTTTTTGTTGATTTACTTGTTACAAATTCTAAATTATTTAGCTACAAAATATTTACCAAAAGAATAAAAAAAGATGAAAATAAATGTGCACCACTAGCTGATTTAAAACTGAAGAACAAATGAAAAATATTTTTTCCAACACCCTCGGCCCCACAGAAACCCTGCTGAAAGCTACAGATAAGCATTTGGTACAATCCTGCTCCCAGTAAGGTACATGGCAAACACTCTAAAAGCTGAAGTTAAAGAAAGAGTGGATTTATAAACCACAGCCGTCTCACAGGGAGGTTTTCACTAATCTCAAGAGTCCAGGATCAACCCTAAAGCACAGGCATGCATCTGAAACACAGCACAGCCTTCTTAATAGAAAAAAAAATATATATATATACAAATACACACATTCCCAAAAGGACTCAACTCTGCTCTCTCATTGACCCGCATACCATCATTAAAGGTGGGGAAAACAGCTCTTCAACCTGAGCGGCATCCAGCTCCACTGACTTGGAGAGGAAAACTTCCATTGATTTCAACTCTGTCTAACAGGTTTCTGATCTAACGGTGGTTGTTTCTAAATTTAAAGGGAGGAAAAGTGCACTTATTCATGTCTGTTGCCCCACTGCTATGAGACAGAGAGAGCGGAGAGTTTATTTCCCATCTTCTTCCTCTTGAGCCATGCTCTGTTTAAAGAGGCTGGAGGACAGCACCCACAGTCCACTCTTAATTAAGATGGTCAGGAGGGGTGTGCGTATTAAAGCAGCGCAGTCTGTGGGCTGTTGTGTGCAGCTTCCTAAAGCCTTTAGCCCTTGTGTGCCTTTACAGCACTCAGCTTATCAATTTACTTGCAAATGGCTCCCTGAAGTATTAACCCAGGTTAATTATTCGTCAAATATGATTATGCAGTGGTAATGTAAAAAATCGGAAATGCGGGATGGAATTTTTCACTCCAGCGGTTTGGCAATTGTGGCAGCTGGTGGAGAAGCTGGAGCAATTACCAGCCCATTCCAGCTGGTGGATCAGCACTCTGGTTCAGGGTGGGTGGGGGGAAGGAAAAGCAATAAAGAACCAGAGGAGCGGGAATATGAGCCGTGCCAATCGACGTGGGGAAAATTTCACAGCTGCTGGTGGTGATAAATGAGAGACAGTGGCCCTACTTCTAATCAATACATGTAAATGCTACTCATTACAGCTTTTATACACACTTCTCAATTAGCCTTTCCTCCCACTGGTAACAAGGAATGTCATGCTTTCTGGACTGTGAAAGTGGTTCGGCAGTAAGTTCACCTGCATCGGTGAGACACAGGAACAACGCTCGCAGCTCAGCCTGGCAGCAGGTGGTAGCAGTGGAAGTCTAAATTCCTCCTGTAATGTGAACTAAATGAAATCCCAAGTGTTGTCATTTAATTAAATGTTTTTTTAAATACCATTTCCTCTTTCTTGCAGCTAGAATAATCCAGCCCCAGAAACGCTCCTTTGCCTCCTCCCAAGTCCTTCAAATAGGAGTGGGGTGGGGGAGGGGGGGAGCCAGCTAAATAAACATTTAGACCTGTAAGACCATCTAAGTTCACCCTGTGAAGAACAGACACATAAAAAGACTAAATATTAGTCCTGCACCCTAATTTAAAAATAGTCTTTTTTTTCCAGAGATAAACATTTCCCCATTTCATTCCCTCCTTATCAAAAAGGCTACTTGCCCCCATTCTCCTCCCACCCACCCCCATGTGCTGTTAGAAAGGGAAAAGAAAGTGAGATGACCCCATGTGACAGCACCTCCTTTCTTTGCAAAAGGAAAAATCACCACCCGCTGTTTTCTGGGAGCTCAGCCCAGCAGAGGCACAGGTACTGCACGGCTCACCACAACCATCCTGCAGCTCCTGGTGCCAGGCTAAGCAGCTCCTCAAAGCTCACCTTGCATCTGTAGTGGCTGTCCCTTGACATGGGCCAGCAGAGAACTGAACTCTAAATTGAAATACATCCCCATATCCCATCCCAGGATTCCTCTTGCATCACAAGACCTACACTTTTTGAAGAGTCACAAAGTCTGCTTGCTTCTTTATTAACCCTAGAAGCTATAGCCCCAATAACAAACCCAAGAATTAACACACCTGCTAATTTTGCACAGGGTTCTCTGTTTAGCAGCCACACATAGCCTTGACAGTCTCTTTGCTTTACTGAGAGTTATGGCATTTAATGCTTTTCTAAAGGTTCTGTTGTGGCAGTTAAGTGAATGCAAATGAGTTTTCTCTCTTCCCCCTCCAACCCCACCTACAAAAAAAAAAGATTTTTGAGAATACATATGTGAACGCAAGGACCACGGAGCCTCAAAACCCAAACAGCAAAAAATTACTGTTTAAAAATCTCACCTGTAACTTTTAAATTCATGATTTTGGGGAGTTGATGTTCCCAGAGTGATTCAGCTGTTAACACATCCTGCTCACCTGAGCCAATACAGAGTACTTATCTGAGGAACATTTTAAGGGTACGCAGTCACTATATTTCTGAAAATGCGCCCACACACGTTCTCCTTCAACCTCAAGACTAAAATACCCCAATTTCACCACCTAAGGCCTAATTCATCTATCATCATGAACTGGATTCTTCACGCACACCCAAGAGCAGCATCTGACCCTGCAATTTAACTCACACATATGACCTTTCCACTTGAAAAGCTACCGTTGTACTTCGGGGGAACAATGTGCAAAAAAGGCCACGGGACAGGATCTTCAATAGAACCTTAGTAATTAGCTAATTTTTCCTCCTTACAGAGAAGTCAGAAGTAAAAAAAAAATTTTTCTAAGCACTGCTAGGTACTATTAATCCATAATTTTAATTAATTTTGAGAACTCTGCTTTGTAGATGATTTCTGAGCATGACAGGTAGAGAACACAATATACCCTGTAGAGCCTTGGTACTCGGGCAGCTTATGCATCCAGCCAGAGATGTAAGACATGTGGCTGGGTGCTTTCCTGCCCTACTCTTGAACTCAGTGTCCAGACGAAACACCACACAACTGTGTACAACTGAGTTTTTGTAACCAGTCAGAGAAAAAGTATGACTGGAGATGTATCACCAGGCACAGTGCTGGTACCCTGCTACTAGAGATGTGCCTGATTGAACCAACATATGATGGTGGAGTGTATGTGTGATACTAACTGTATTTTAAAAAGTCTGCCTGCATGCAAATGTAATTGGAGCTGCTTTAACAAGCCACTTAGCTGGCTTATTTAACTGTACTTTAAATTTTTCTCCTTTGCTGGTGGGTGAACAAGGCTGAATAATCTCCAAACAAAAGGTTAATGTGGTCCTTAGCACTAGTTTAGCTACAAAGACTTTTCAAAGCTGCAGTAGAAGTGGGACATGCACAATCTCACACTAAGATAAAGGGCGCAGGATTAGGAGGCAGCAGCTCTCTGGCAAGAGGTTCTAACCTGCAATAAAGACACATTCTCCAAGCAGGGACTTGCATCAAGCCATATGTGCCAAGATGGTATCTTGAAAAGATGCTGGCTCCTCCGTAGCTCCAGAATGCAGCTGCCTTGGCTAGTGCCGAGCCATTCTCCTACTCATCTCGTTGCTGTTCTCAGATATTCCCATTTAGGGCAAATATTTTTATAAAGCAAAAATGTTCATTCTTTGTAGCAAAACCTAATCCAAGTCTCTGTACTTGCACTAGCAGCTTGTCTCCTTTAGAAACACAAGCTTGTAGAGCAAGATACAGACCTTCAAAGTGTTTGGATTAATAAGGATCCACTCTGCCCTTCTGTTCATTGGATGCATCAACATTTACTTACTACTCTTCCATCCTGAGACAACGTATTTCTGATACACATTTAATGCAATGAGACAGACATTTGATGACGGTTTTTTTAAAAGCCCCCTGTTACTGATACGCTGGTTTATACATATCCAATCACCTTTTCTGTGTGCATTGTGTGAACTTAGAATTATACATAATCCTATTTGTTTCCTTAAGCACATAATCATGGACCTATATTGAATTTTGTTTCATAAACTGAGCTGTGCTTCCATGATTTATTAAGTGTGCATGTGTGTATTCTTACTACACGTTGATGCATTTCATGCTGATAGAAAAATGAGTGTCAAAGGAACACTGCAGATAGACACAACAGGTTGTGAGCTGTAGCAAGGAGTTTTACATAATGTTTTACATGTTTTTAAATGTAGTTTTACTTGTAAAAATAATTGTTGAGATTGACAATCTATTGGACCCAAACATGTGACTAGGTGACTCACACGCACTTCTGTACTTCCACAGTGATCCTGTTCTGCACCACCTTACAAACATGAGGAGATCCTGGGTTTGCCTGCCCGCCTGTAGGACATTAGAGAGCATCACACCACTACTTGTCACTATAAATCACCTAACTCCACACGCCGCTGAGCTGTCAATGACATTGTTTCATCTCATCTACTTTATACGCCCAGGATTTGCACTTTTCTCATCATCTGCATTAAAAGGAGGGAAAAAAAACACAGAAGAAAACAGTTCCTCAAAATTAAAGCTTCAGCCTTAAAACAATTGTGCCACATCTTCCAGCTTGTCATTAACTCACACATTTAGACTGCAGACTCTAAGCATTACTACATCACAGTTTTTCTCATTGTTACCCACACCTGATACTATTTATTTCACGCAATGATGTAAATTTCTCATGGCAATTACAGTCCAATCCCTCTCACAAACAGAACCAAAATTCTGAGAACTACTTAAATTACAACTCCTTGTACCTTGGGTGCCTTTACTATGCGAGGAACACTCCTCGCTTCACCTCTCAGGTTTTGCCATCTTTCAGAATCAGGACTTTATACTTGAATAACCTTTTTCCTAAACTTCTCATTTTGCAGCTGCAATTGCCACTTTCAGCAAACACCCACAGAATATTTTATACTGTCATTTCTGAGAGTGGTTGGGTTTTTTTCATAACCATTGAAGATGTTAAACACCTTCGTTTCACTGAGCTGAAGAAGGGTTGATAAATACCCGCACTGTTACAAATTACTTCACAATGTCCTTTGAGCCCACTGTTACTGTGTACTTTCTTTCCGGGTTTAGAACCTGCTCTGATATGCTCAGATCCAACATGCTGATACGGAATCACCACGATACGTACCCACAAACTCATCATAGGGCAAACATCAACATTGCTTCTGATTTGGGACACCCTTCCAGGGTTAATCAGTTACGTTAGAATTACTAGACCGCACCTGGACAGTTCTTGCCCCTCTCAAAGAGATGAAGGATGAGGAACACCCAGATGCTCTGGACCTATTCTGCTATTCTCCTGTTCAACACAAATGGCCCTTCTGGAAATGGAAAAATCCAGGATTTCCTTTCCTTGCTCTTCAAAGGATTTGTTTTTCTAACACAAGTTAATAAAATAAACAAAAGAAGGTTTCCTTCAGGACCACTAACCCAGCCAATACATTTTTCCCTGTACACAGATGCTAGAAAAATAAACACTCCCATACAAATGAAAGCAAGACTTTTCCACTGATTTTGAAGATACCAGAGCTAGCTACAATTCCCACTGCTTACAAAAATACAAACACAAAACCATCCCAACACAATAGAAGTTATTCTATTTTGTTGCCTGTGCTTGACAGACATCACTACCTCCTTTTATTCCACATGCCTTAGAGAATTTGAGAACTTTCCCTTAATTTCCCAACTATTTTCTTGAATTGTCTCCCTTTTCCTCTTCCCTGTCAACTATCCTGACATTTCCTAAATTTCCTGAAAATCTGCCTTTGTTATGCTCTTCAATAAATTGTTGCTGGTCTTTCACCAAACAAATAAACCCTGAGTTTTCTCAAGTTATTCTGAAGTACGGACATGAATCGTTCTGCCCCAAGACAAGTTTAAATATACCGTCTGTTCTCCCCAGGTATCCGAGACACTGCGTTTATTATGCCTGCAACTATGTTGTTTTATAACTTATCCGAAGGCTGAATTCCAGCTTGCACGCACATAGATCACGGGATATATAGCACACGTGAAGACACGGTGCACGCTGGCTTTCGCGAAAGCTGTTAATGAGCTGTACCGAAATGGTAGCTGTCACTTTGCATTGCATCAGAGCAATCTGTACAATGTAAGGAAATTAAAAGCTCCCAGTGGCAACGGATCCTGTTTCAGTCATTAGCTGCTGGGGAGTGACAGAGACCATTCAGAGGACCAGCCCCCTGTGAGGTTCTTTAGTCCTCGGGGGATTCACTGCTAATGCTGTTTTATGCCCCACTTCTTTGTGATGCAGAGTGAGCACAAATGAATTACTATGTAATTTATTTATTTAGGTGCAGCTAACATTGCAGGGGAAACAAAAAAACATCGGGGCGGGGGGGGGGAAATACCTCACAAAGCCCAAATGCATTTATCTAACAATCCAGATGGCCATACCGGCCCTTTGGTGAATGGGC
>NW_010418110.1:14100-19435 GCF_000710305.1 Buceros rhinoceros silvestris | reverse complement strand
GGAAGAAATACCTCACAAAGCACAAATGCATTTATCTAACAATCAAGATGGCCATACCGGCCCTTTGGTGAATGTGCCTATAAAATACCTACGTGGATGCGTGTGCAGTAGATACATTATAATACAATGAATACCAAATATACACTTCCCAGTCCTTTGCTATTTTCCTTTGAAGTAGGTCCACCTAGACTGAATTAGAAAAGCAAAACCTCCATTAAGTCTTATTTCAGTATAAGACATACAGAAGAAATATCTATCTATATTTTAACAGAGAGTCTGAGAATATTTGCTTCAATCTTTGTATTTCAAAAGAGAACGAATCAGGCAGAAGGACAGAAGGTTACAGATTAGTCCTGGTCATTGCTCAAAGAGTGTGGGTTATAAATAATAAAGGAGAAAAGGGTGAAGGACACTAAAACATAACTTGAGGCCCACAATGGAATAATCAGAGCAATGAATCTAATTTCAGCTTAAAAATACCAAGCAACTCTGGATTGCATGTCTCCGTGCCGCTCTCCTGAAATACAGGACCTGATACACTAATGCACAATTTTAACAAGTTCCGCAAGGAGAACAAACTAAAATGTCTTGCTTGGTAGGTCACAGGAATATTTGTGTGTATGTATGTAGAAATGTTTTGACACATATTTATAGACCCATATACATACTTTAGAAGTTCCATGTCAGGCAGAAAACAGCAAATCGTCTTGCTAGCACACAATGGATGACAGTCAGTCTATACTTATATACGTACATACTGCATACACACACAATTTTGTCCTTGTTAGAGAACTGTTTTTAAAGGGCAGTAGGTGGGTCTGACCCAGCAAACCCACCGCATGGCAGTGCCGGATCTGACATACTTGGAAGACGAGGTGTATTAGGTGAAAGGCTGCAAGGTGCTGAGAGGGAAATATCTTCAACACACCAGCCTTCTCCTTTGTGGAGAGAGGGCTCTGCACTGCTAAAGAAGCAGTCGCCCTCTGGCAGGATCAGCTTCGAAAGGGTCTTTTGCAAGATTGGTTTTTACCCAGATAACTCAGTGTCAAAATGAGGCAAGGAAGAAGTGAATCACTCAGTGAGCACCTTTAAAATTATGAAAGGGTCTGAAAGATTATTTTCTCCAGCTTCTTGGTTCAGAAGCTTCTGGGCCTGACCCCTGTATCTATCACTGTAATGCAAAATCCCACTAGTCCAGCAGGAGCAGGATCAGGCCATCTGTTTACCCAAAGTATAAGCTTTTTTAAGATAACCACTGACTACCAGAGAGGAAATTCACAGACAACCCTGGGGCTAAGGGGATTTTTCCTCCTTTGTCCATCTCATGAAAATATGCTTAGAGTTCCATGTGCTCAAGCAAAGTGAAGAGCCACATCCTCACTCAGATCACTAGGTCAAAAGGAAAATGAGATCGTAATCAAGCATTTAAAAATGAGGAAATACTAATAGTACGTTTATCTGAGCTGTAGGGGTGCCATCTCATAACCCTGAAGTGATCAACAGCAGGATTTTAATGTCCTAACACAAAGAAGCAAACTGAGGCAGCGGAGATGGGATTACACAGCACTGCCCTAACGCCCAAAATGGCCCTCAGCAGGACTAGGACTTCTGTTACACGCGCAGGCCAAGTGAGAAGACAACAGGGATCATCTGGGCAGCCCAGACACTACCTTGTGGTTAACATGCATTTTTCTAAAGGATTTTGAAATTAATTATTCTCCAGTGTAGTTTCTCAACTGTAAGAAGTCATTTTTCTTCTGTTGCTATTGGCTGGCCTCTTCTATACCTGTATTCTCCATTTTCTCTCTCCCAACTGATCAAACCTGCTCTCTAGACACAGCGCTTCATGCCAGAGCTGCCACACAATCACAGATGAGCAACGGCACTTGTCCTGCTCAGTTTGAGCACCTGAGATGACTTTCACTGGTGGACCCAAGCTCTACTCCTCCAGTAATTCATCTGCCAGTGACTAACAAGGCTCAGTGCAAAAAGGGTGATTTCTTGGTAACAATAGAAGAGGCAAATTCGGGCGGATTCTAAAGAAGGCGTTGAGAGGACATCACCCTGCTGAATTTTCGTCCAGTATACGTGAGACAAACCACAAAGTGTCAATACTGGGCAATATATATTTCCCTGCTGTTAGTTCAGGAAATGGTTGAATTGTCATTGTTACAGGTAAAATTTATCCTCAGGCAATCATATAACATGGAAATTGTAGTATTAATTTTAAAAATTTAAGACTGGAGCTTAATAAAGCTATGAGTTTCTGAAAACATGCAAGCCTTGCTATATGAGTTTCTTCCAGTTGTTCTAACACAGTTTCAGAACCATTCTTAGCTAAATTTGCTGCTCAGATCAAACATGCGCCTACCTCTATGCCCATTACTAGTCAAGAGTCCGTACCCTTGGTGCAAGTTCTAATTGCATGCCATAGTAGTTAACAGCAGGCTCATCTCATACGTGCACACACAATTTAAAACAAAGTCGAAAAGAGAAAATTGCCAGATTTCAGTCTGACAAATGTGAAATTGTACAAATGTCAGTACGTGCAACTGTAAATAAAATAGAGAAGAAAAGGGCTCAAAATAAAGGTCAGTGAAAGCTGAAATTCTCCCTCCTAGAAATAATACAGTATATAAAGTTATTACCAGGCCTTCCAGGCCTTGCACAACTTGTGCCCCTTTCTACATCTCATCTCTAGTTGCTCATGACCTCAGCTTTGCCAGTTCAACTTACCTTTCCACTATCTAAGGTGTTTATATAGCCCCCATTAGTGTAGCACTGAAAAAAAAATCTCCCAATCTTTTAATGTTTTTATCACTGTGAGACAGGGACAAGCTATTATCCCTACTTTATACAGGGGGAACCGAGGTACAGCAGGGATAAGGCACATTTTAAGTGCTTAGACTCTAGCATTAAGCTAAAGTGCTTGGAAACTCTAAGGAGAAAGTCCATATAGACACACCAAACTGCCTTAATTTATGGCCTTTCACTTCCTCCTTTTATTTGATCCTTCTCAGCTGTTTTGAGGGTCACCCACTCCATAGCTATTTGCAGAAGTGACTACCACAGACAGTGCCTAAAATTCAGTGAAAATCAGTGGAAGTTAACCTTTAAAATCTCATGAACCAGATTTTTAAGGATGTTTAAATTCTCTCGCACTTGAATAGTCTGGACTTAAGTCTTTCCTGGAAAAACAGCTGAGATCCCACCACACCTATAAGAGCAATGTTTTAGTACCTGTAAAATTTCGGCTGTACCTACCACCAGTATTGTGAAGTGTGCAGAAGCTGTGACTTGAACCCTGGATCCTGAATCCTTCAGGAAGACCCTAAGGCAGCATCTTATCTCTCTGTTCTCTGACAAATTAATTCTGTCCACCAAAACATCTGCCCAAATCTGGGAGCTCCCTCATTCATTCCTCTGCCAAAGCCACTCTTTATACTAGTTTCTGGATAGTCAACTGCTACCGTCTCTGAAACTTTAGAGTTAAAACGATATTATTTCACCTGACACATTAAAAATTGGAGGATGCCTGCTAATTGCTAGTTTGTATCTTGTCTGTATAATGAGCTTCCAGCTTCTTCCCTGGCTGAGCCTGCCTGGCCCAAGCTCTGTAGCAGGAGGCTGAACTCTGCTTGTACTCCTAAGAAAGTGCCAGAAATCTTCAGGCAGTTCAGCTCTATTTTTAAAATAGCTTAATGAAATATGAACATAACCAATATTTTTTTTCTTCCTCATTTGATTAATTTGAAGCTTCCTCTAAGTTTTTAGCAGTGTACTACAGATTTTTTTCCCTCCCAACATGGATCAGTGCCACATGTTTTGACAGCAATGCTGAGGTTTTAACTACAGGGCACAGAACAAAGGGAACACATTTGGTGAGCAAGAAAGTGCCTTCAGAGTGAGATAAAAAAACCCATGAAAACCCACTTGCTGCTTCTGTTGAAATAATTGGTAATAGCAAAATCAAAAGGTCATTTCCACTATTATCATCAAGATTCAAAGGTTCATCTCAAAATGAGCCGATTCCTCATCCCCTAGCTGAGGCTAAGCAGATTCACAGACCTCAGGTAGAAGGCAGTGCACTGCTTTCCACTGTTTAGATCAGGGGTTTGCTCTATGGCTAGGACAGGTTGAGATCTTTGACTATTTTATGGAAGCTCAGACCTAGTATTCACTGAGAACACAATTAACAGGAAGCCAAACCCTCCTAAAGACATGGCAGTTTTAGTAGTAAGTGTTAACAGCGAACAGAAAACCCTAAGCTCTTCCTCAGTGCTTACCAGAGTATTTTCAAACATAAACACAGAATTTTACTATGTAGCATTTCCATTAGTTCCTTAACACAGGGAAGAAGAGATACTTTTCTTTCCAATGACACAGCAAGGAAGTGTGATAAGGAAAGGTCGCCTCCCTGTTTACAGTGTCAACTAAAATCCTATTTTAACTAACTAGGATGTTCTTCAGTCCCTGTCCTCAGCTACTTTCTGAAATCATGAGCTACTGAGCATAGTGAGTGTTGCAGATGCAAATCAGGCAAGACAAGAGTGCAGCCTACGTAAAAATTTACAATATTTGTAGTTCATGGTAAAAAATATTAATGTGTAAAATATGATTGACACCTTTTCCTAAGAAAGGCTAAATTAAGATCTCACTTTATGCTTGGCACAGCTTGCAAATTTCAAGGTAAACCGCTCTGTACACAAATCATGAATTAATGAAAATCAGCATTAAATGAGGAAACAACAAAAGGAATATAGAAACAGGTGCCTTTAGGATGAACGATCCCAGAACACTGGCTCAAAACAATAATCAAAGGGCCTTCCTGTTAGCCTGGTATGGGTATTTCTCCAAAAAGGGTTTAAATGAAGTATTTCCATTAATCTACTCCCAGCAAAAGTCCGTATCATCCCCAGCTTGTGGGGATGTTATGTCTGAAACACAGTTTATTACGAGATATAGCCTGCTACTTGGTTTATTAAAAAGAAACATGAAATACTAGTACAGTATGTTGGGTGTAAAGAGGCTTTATTAGAATAATCACTCCCTAAAGATGCTTTAAGGCTAACCCAGCCACTGACCCATGAAGGGTAAATGCTAAATTCTTACAGCCAAATATTCATTGTAACTCTTTGAAAAAGATGGATGAGCTGCGGCTCCTCTTTAAATTACTGTGAGATGGATAAGTAGGTACTATCATCTGGAAGGTGATCACCATCACTAGAAGCATCACCTCCCAGCTGTTAAAGATGACTGAATTCTGACAAAGGAGGTTTGTTTACATAGCCATAAAACCGCCATAGTACCTCACTCTCTCACCGTACAGTATTTA
>NW_010418110.1:9809-14017 GCF_000710305.1 Buceros rhinoceros silvestris | reverse complement strand
TAGAACCGCTCTCACGAGGAGGTGAGTTTCAGATGTTGCAAAGGCAGCTAGAGAGTAAACGTTAATTAA
Source organism: Buceros rhinoceros silvestris (assembly GCF_000710305.1). Taxonomy (NCBI): domain Eukaryota; kingdom Metazoa; phylum Chordata; class Aves; order Bucerotiformes; family Bucerotidae; genus Buceros; species Buceros rhinoceros. Next base: position 13,948 of record NW_010418110.1, on the reverse strand, counting down.
ACCATCTGGTTTTTATAAAGCAACATAAGCTAATAATTAATTTACAAACTGACAAACTTTAAACCTTAAATCAGGAAAGAAATTATTAAAACAGTAACCGTGCATGCTTTGCAGCACGAGGCTTTTTGAAGATCCACTGAAAGCTAAAACACAGTGAGTTTCCTTAAGCTGAGCTGGTGACAGCAGTTCTGTAGCGGACGGTCAGGGCTTGGCCCCAGCAGCACATAGCTGAATACCTGCAGATATCACAGAAGACCAGTGAGAATTTTGGTCTCAGAATCCAGCCGAGGGATTTGTACTCCATAACCAGAGTCCTCAAAACACTAGAAGCTTCATTTGAACCTAGAAAATTTGGAGACCAACCCTCGGTGGATTGTAACTTTACCATAGGGGTCATCAGCATGCAGGGCACAGAACGCACAACAACAGGGTTTGGTCCAGCTGCATTCGCGCTGAGTGGAGTGCTGGGAGCCAAGAGCTACGACCTCTTAGAGGCACAAGATCGTCGGTAAAATTGAGTGTTAGCCCCTGGCTCCTTCTACCAGCTGAGCTCTAGACAGAGGCCAGATGCTGCCACTGAATTTGGCTGGAACCAAGAACCACACATGATCTTCCCTACGCTGAAATAATTAAAATACCAAGAAACCCACCACCACCACTGCCTTGTAAGAAACTCGGAATAGTGCAGAGCTACTTGATGGATTTTTACCAGGTTTGTGTGTTACAGCTCACGAGTTGTGCTGGTCTGGCCTGTCACTGCGTTTAGTCTTCAAGGCTGAGAACTGCAGATGGTCCCAGACCGACACCACCACTAGGTACAAAGGATCTTCCTCAGACAGGGGAGGAGTGTCCCACACAAAGCACGCCTAAACAAAACCTATTCTCAGAGCTGAAGCTGGTCTGTCATTTCAGTATGGCTGGTATACGGAGTGCACTGACTATTCATAAAACTCCCTCTCTCTTGCTGCCTTGAATACTAGGTGACTTTCAGAGGTTAACAACCCCCAGGTTCAGTTACCACTACCTCAACAGGCTGTCCTGTGACATGCCTAGTGACATGTCCTGCATACTGAAAAAAATGAAAACAATGTCGGTTTTGATTTGAGGTGGGGTGCGGGGGCTGTTTGTTTTGGGACTTTTGCGTGGTTGTTTAAGGTTTTGAGACAGATTTAAACCATACAATTACAGTACTTAAGCCCCAGAATCGCAAGTTGATACCTGATTAGAAATATAGGCCAAATCACATTTCTGCTGCAGTACACAAAAAACCCCTATCAACTACATTACTGATAGAGAATCGCCTTTAAATGACGAGTGCATGTGGTCAGAAGTGCTAGAACAGACTGAAAACTGTTTATCTGTTTGATAAACCCATAACTGCTCCTGGTACATATCCCCAAAGCACTAGTTCATTAACAGCATGAAGACGTAAGTAATCATCATCTACTGAGTCAGAGCAGACAGCTCCCAGCACAGCACCTCCAAGTCCTGCCTGCTCTCAGGGATGCTAACAATGAATCCCAGAGGCACCCTAAGTCTAGTTTAATTAGAGAGCACCCTCACATAATACTAGGGGAATCATTTGTAAGGTATGGTACACATAAGAGGAGTAATTAAATCTGATGTTAATTTAACATACACAGCAACAGGTGAAAACTTGTCCAATTTTCTTCATCTTCAAGGCCTATGCGTCCATATAAAGTAAAAAGATAATAATTCTGAAGCTTATTTTAAGAAGCTTCAAAATTTATAAATAGGAGGTACAATAAATTGGAAATTATTAAAATCTAAAATACTGCTCTAAGTCCAGAGTGACTTCGAATGAGCACAGTATCAAGTAAATGCAAAGAAAACTCAAGAAGAATAAATTAACTTTTAAAATTGTAAATACTAGCATTTCATAGCATAACCTCAGCTATTTTTTTTACAGCAAAAAAAATTTACAGCTGCACTTTCAAGTCTGCTTTCCCTGTTATCGTCTTCTGGGTACCTGGATTTGACCTCCAAGCTGTATAACACCTTTTTAAAAAAAAAAAAACCAAACATAGGCAACCTAGAGTACACTAAGTGCTTTACCCTTACTATCTCATTTTGTTCTCTCTTCCATATGACCCTTGGGTGTATGGGTTATAATAACTCTGTTTCAACTCCTATTACAGTTAGTGCAGCTGTGGGAATCTAACAGTCAACATCTACGGTATCAATAACTACTGCATTCTTAATCAGGAGGAACGAGCCAAAGAAGATAAGTAGGTGAGGAGATTAGAAGACTTAACTGTCTCCATCTTAATAAATAAAGGCAGCTTCTCCCTCTCTTCATGAATTCTAAGGAGCTACGTAAGCAGACGCACCAGGAAAACAGTGCACTTCTTTAAAACATAAGCATTTGAGTTTGAAGCTGGCTTTTGGGCATGACCTCAGAGATCAAATTTAACTTCACCCCTGGAAAATGTAATGATTTCCCTTCTTCTGTAAATGTTGCATGATAGTTACAGTTTAAATTTCACTCATCAGTTTATACTACGGATCTTATTTATTAAAATGGGAGGTGTTTCACAAGTAGTAAAAGGAAAAACAACTCCTAAAGATGTATCACTGCTTTAGTTTACATTTCCCACAGCACAGCTCACCAGGTCTATAATGTATTTTTCACTCGCTAGTGTTTGCTGAAAGACACTCAAACACAATATAAATTCCTCTGTCAAACCACACAATTATTTTTACTAATCCATCGAGAATGGCAGAAGCTGAAGCATTTGAACTGAGGCAGCCTGGTACAATAATTTAACAGTTCATTCAAGCAGGTGCAGGAAGTGTTATGTAAATTCCAACTAACTTTTTTTTAATGCATGAGCACCTCACATTAATATTCCTCAGGCATAAAATTCATTCCTTTGACAGTCACCACTAACCCGCAATAGCCAGTTATCACCAAAGCAGTATCAATCCATACATGCTACAAATGGAACACATTTTCTTAACTACTTCAGTTAAAAGGACAATAGCGCTAAAGGACAACGCGAGTTTAACACAGTATCAATCCATACATGCTACAAATGGAACACGTTTTCTTAACTACTTCAGTTAAAAGGACAACAGCGCTAAAGGACAACGCGAGTTTAACACGCAGAAGAGATAATCAGAAGTAGCAGCATGGTGATTCCGCAGCCACCACCAGCAGAGATCCTAGGAGAGGTGGTCCTGTATTTGAAAGCCATATACTGAAGATTTTCTTCTGAGATAAGCTTGAAGGACCTTCCACAAAAACTCCAAAGACCAGAACTCCAAAAGTACTAAAACCATCATTAAATTTTGGGAACGAAAGTTTTTCCTATGCTCAGTGCATTCTTACTTTAAGTAAAAACAAGCATTAGAAAGTTTTGCCAGGGCAAAAACCTGCTCATTACAGAAGGTAGGAAGTCTTTACAGACACCTGGAGGACCTATTTGTTATACAAGGTCCTAACACACGCAGTGCAATCAGCCTTCACAGGCTGAGGAAGGAGGATCTGACCAGGCAGCTTTCCCTGCTGCCTGAGCTTGTGGAGGGGAAAGAATATGTGGAGAGGCTTTTAACCAGTATGGAAAAGTTTACGCAGCATCTCCCCTTAAATCTGGGCCACACAAACTGTCAAAACAGCATCATCCCATGAGCAGAACAACAAAACCTGCCCCACTGGTGCCTCAGCCGCCTGTACCAGACACACTGCGTTATAGGACTCCTGATAAGTTGCAGAGTTTAAACACTCTTCAAAATTCAGCTCTAGCTGCCAGTGAGAAGACAGTGGTGTCAGGGCCATGAGTGCACTAACAAGCCTTAGTGTCCCCAGCTGGATGACCTGGGGCCTCTCCCTACATGCTCTGCCCCTGGGTCAATGACTCTTGAGGATTCAACCCTTCCTTAAGTTGCATTTTAGTTGTACCAGCCTCCAGCCCAGTCTCTGGCCTTGCTTCCCAGATGACCCTTGGATCTACACTGTACATAGCTTGTCTCCTAAGCCAAACTCTTGTACATATATTTAGGATTGTCTCTAGTCCTGTCTTTGACTCCATTTCCATTGTTCCTGTCTGAGCTGAGTAGGCCATGGACCCAGTTTCAGATGCTGTTGAATCTCGCCCCCCCCCCCGCCCCCAGTAGGG
>NW_010418110.1:0-9741 GCF_000710305.1 Buceros rhinoceros silvestris | reverse complement strand
GTTGAGTCCCCCCCCCCCCCCGCCCCCGCCATCAGTAGGGGTCATCCTCCACTTCTAGTTCAGCTTCTCTTAGAGAATAGGCAGCCTGACAGGAGAACAGACACGGAGCACAGTCCTAGGAAAGATTTCTAGTCCTTCCCAAATAATTCTTATGACCCTGTCTGGAGCAGAAGACTCCAGCAGGAAGTCTAAAACTCATCACTGCTGTACCCCATTGTTGTAACTGCAACCCACCTTCCCACCGTCATGGACACCCCACGCCATTATTCCTTTACAAACAATTCCCTTCATCAACATGGTTCTAAGCTCAAGGCCGTTAACCCACAGTAGAGGCTCTTCTCCTTCAGCAGACACCCAGCAAGCTGGTGGAGAGAACCTTTCACCAGTATCTGCACTGGATTGACCATCACTAGGATCACACCATCATCTGAGCTAACAAAAAGACTCATAATGCCCATAAAGTCCAACATCTAGGGTTTAAACTGCCATCTTGCTCTCCAAAGACAACAAAGTAGGATAACTGTCTACTGCTCCTATACTTCCCCAAGCAGCCTCCACCACCCTAGACTCCAATACCGCTCCTAAAGACCAGGCTGCTGCCACCACAGTTATGGGAAAGGGCAACTGGCACTGCTTGAGGCATACAAGCTAAAGCCCTCAGAAATATGTGCTTTGAAAGGGTTTTGAAGATGAATCACAGAAAGTATCCTGTGTTGAGTAGTATATTTGCGAGCAAATATCAAAGTGTTTATTGTTCAGATATTTTGAACAATTTTTAATTATCTAAACCATAGGGTTTTTTTCAGCTGTGAATGTAATGTACTGTATTAAACTTAACAGTAGCAAGAGCAAAGGTTTATTAGCTAGTTTACAAAATCTCACAAAACAGGTCAATAAAGAATAGGGAATGTCAGCTAAAACTGTGACTTACAGCAATACATGATTATAAAAAATAAATGGGTTTATGGGTTTTATATTGCTGTGCTGCATCTGAGATAAAAACATAATCCCAAAGTAGAAAAGGCTTTCCTGCATTGCACCATGGGTAGATCTGTGTTAAGTAGGCGTAACACATTCCCCATCCTGCTGAGATAGCATTATACACACACTGAGTTTGGGTGTAAATGACCTTAATGAGGTTAGGTAGAAATTAGCTCTTGTGTTCATAGGAATACAATATCTTTTAAATTAATATAATAAGTATTTGTCCTAATAATAGGATAGAATTAGCTTCTATATAGGTATGAGTGAACAGGGGAGAGGAATACCACCCCCCAAGTTTTCACTGGGATCCTCCCCAAGCAGAGGAGGATCACATGCCAATGAACAGGATGGTTTTAAATGTTGTAAGTACTTCTGTGGTGGTACACTGTGATTTACTAGACACACAGTCTCCAGATATGCCAAATCCTTGTGTGGTTTCATTCAGCAGCTCTGCACTTCCTGCTCTCTCATCCCAGCATCTGAAGGTGCTGCTCAGTGCCCAGATCAGGGCCTGGCAGGATGATCACAGCACTTCTCAGGGAGTTGTTATATATTGCCACCATCGCAGGCAATCCTCCCTTGATTTCCCATGACAGTTCATCATACTCTTACAGCCAAACTCCTTCCTATAGACTTACAGGCCATGTAGCCCCACACAACATGGAATACAACTAAGCAAATTGAGAGATGAGTATTTCAGCATTTCACGTTACTGAGTTTGATTTTATTGCTTAAGACACTATTTAAAAATTTTAATCAATGCAGCATGTTATTGCTATGACCATTAAGTTGAGATATTTTGATGGGATTTTTGGTCTCTGCATTGTCTAAAATGCATTAATATGATTTCAACTAAAAAGACATTATAGAAAAATAAAGCAGAGTAAACAAGCACAGTTCATATAAACCACCACGCTTCCACAGACTAAAACATGCAGCGCTGGCAGCAGCTAGATGTGTATCACAGAAGCACCTTCTTTGGACAGCAGCAGCCCAGCAAAATGACCTACAAAAAAATCATTCCTAAATGACTATTGATTGTTTAAGAAGCACTACATTTATAAGTTGCATTTTCCAGCAGGAAGACACATTTATACATGTTCTATCTGAAACCACCGTCATTTGTCACCTCTCATTAAACAAGCAGATTTGGCTCTTATCTGCACTTACATGACAATTCTCTCCAAGAAAAGGCAGGTTGGACTGGAAAGATTGGAGAGTTCTTCAGAACCAGTATCACAGCACACGAATGGGAAAGGCCACTGAGCATGTTTCCAGAGTTGCAACAGATCTCCCCAAATACTCCATGTATTTTATGACATGCTAAGTAATTAAACTAAATTGTCTTGCTGCAAGACTGACAAACAGCCAGTCTGTGCTGCTTCTGCCTCTATACACAGACCTTTGCAACTAAAGGACTAAACCAGAGCAGTACTAAAACCCCCTCCCGTCCCTACAGCTGACTTGAAAAATATCTACATTTGAAATGCCACAAATTCCATTATCCCACTATTTCACACCAGCATCTGAGCTTCACGGCAGGTGAGAGAGCCAGGTACTCTAAGCATTCGTGTGTCTCCCTCTAATTCATGTTAGAATCAAAAAGACCTCTTAAAAATTAATCAAAAATCAAATACATAGCTGTAACTATATTAAAGAGGCTCTGTTTTGTCTGACCAGTTCTAGCTGCTACCTCTTAAGCCTTACTTCCTTATAGACTGACTTTTTAAAGCTGTACCCAGTGCCACTTGTTTTTACTGAATTTTAACTGCCTTTATTGTAACATATTTTGAATCTTATAAGGCTGGCAGAGTGCTTTCTGAAGTCGCTTCTGGGCCAGATTGCACACTTGAAGCCTGCAGACTCTCTCATATTGAACAAAACATGGAGCAGCCACTAACAGAAAAGCACTTTTCCCATCTTCTAGACATTGAGGTATGCCTTCCTGCACACAAAACAGTATATAGCAGAAGTATAATGTAGCCAAGAAACTCCAGGAGTCACTGAAATTATGAATAATTTGCAAACACAACCTTCAACACCTGCTATTGTACCTGGCTGATATCAGCCCATGGTTTTTCCTACAGTCAGAGCTGTTTAGCTTTCTCAGCAAAACTGAACAGTTCTGCACCTGGGTTTTTAGGGACGTATGGCTTAAATTCTAGTGTCAGAGCCTGAGCTTTTAGGGACCAAAGGATCCAGGGATGGAAGGATTTGCAAAACCAGCTCCTGTTCTTTTCTTAGTTTGCTGGCTCTGAGGAACAAGCTGGAGAGAATCTTTTTAGGGGAGAGCGCAAGATATACGTAAATATTACAATGATTTAGAAAATGAAAAGAACTGTATTTCATAGCTACAGGTTTCATTATTTATTTAGCAGCTAGTTCAATAATTTCAATAATTCTACTAGGCCTAAACAACAGCTCCACTTCAAAAGAAAACCCACAAAAGCATTCACAATACTGGGTAAGCGCAACTTGTCAGGGACTGATACGTTGTGTTATCCAGTGCTTGTTTAGCAGAGTCTTATCAATGATTTAATGAGCCATTTGTTGGGATGGAATTTTCTAAGAGGAGACGCCACAGTCAAAGACAGTTTTAAAGCGTGCAGCTGAATGGTAACACAAAAAGGTTGAATTGTATCTTCAGAAACACATTTATGCCTGCTTATTCACTTCCACTTACCCATGAAAACAATGCACAGTCAGCTCATGTAAACACTAACCCAGAAGCATACAGAACTACTCAGTGTCATTGTACAAGAGCTTAAACAGGCACTTACTTTACATAAGGGCATGCTCCTCCCAGCCTCTCTGAATATTAGAGCAGGCTCTGGGGGAAGACGCCCTTGTGTACATTGAAAATGCACAAGTTTACATGTCAACTTTGTTTATCACGTGATGCTGTCTCAAAGCACCAGGTAATTCTTGCCAGAATAGCTTGGGGAGTGGCTTGGAAAGCAGCTGCCTGCGCAGCATAGAGCAAATCAATACAATTACTTTAGCAAAAGGTTCTACCTAGTCCTGCTACTCAGAGGAGGACGGGTAAAAAGATAAAACACTTCCATAATGCCTTAAACATAGTGGCTCCTCTGTCTTCATTTAGGGGAATTAATTTTTGCTTCCCGGATCCTACTGTGAATGCTTCCAACAGACTGCGCAATAACTACAGTTTAAAGACTTTTTAAACAAAGAGTTGTTGCTCAGTGTGGGAACACTGGGTTTGTTCACTGGCACTGAGCATCTGTATTAGCTTCCCTGCATGTATCCCTACAACTGCCACAGTCTGGGGTCTGAGAGCAGATGGAAAACAATTTACAGACCTTTAACAGTGCTCGTTACTAGCATTTGTTTTTTGCACATTCATGTTTGAGAAGAGGGCTGCCGGGACAAGGTCTCCAGGCACAGGGTAAGCAGCCTTCTAGAGCACTAAGGGACTAACGAAGGATGACACAGAAGCAAGCTAGGACAGTTTGAAATATAGGTGAATTTATGCCAAGGGTCTTGTAACATTGTAGTCACTCTTCTCCCCCCTCCCCAAGTATTGCAGTATTTCAGGATCTCATCTTTAGTGAATATAAACACCAAGGAGCAATTTTGCCAAGATAGTGATGCAGAAATCACAGCCAGAGTCAATATGGGCCCATATGCTTCTACTGAAAGAGATGATGATAATCAAACAGGCCTGAGCTGGCCCACAGACACAGCAAAAACTTAGCAAGTAAAATCTGTCCTATTAGAAATGAAATTCTGTGCAGGAACACAAGCCTCTTAGAGACCACTTGCTCTCTCCAGTGGAATTATGGACCTCACACACCCACATTCATGCTGCCTTTTCACCATATTTGCCTTTCAATCTGTCACTCTTTAATATTTTGACAATGAGCATCCTGTAAAGAAAGCATCTCCCTGTCTTCCTACTCAGTCTCAGAGGAGCTGGTTTTCTAGTGGACAGTGTGGAGCAGAGCAGAAGTGAGTGCAGAGAATCACACTGATGTGGAAACAGCTGTAAGTTTTCCTCCAGAAAAACTCAGCAGAAAAGACCCAAATTTCTGAATGGAGACAGGCCCTTTGAATAAGGCAGGAAAGCCTTTTCAGCGAGAACAAAACACGCTGTTTATTCTGGACGTAACAGTCTGGCAGTTTAAACATCTGCAGCTGTTGAAATGCACACTCACTTCTCTTGGAAGTTCCTAGAAATACTGCACACCACATTGATATATTGTATACACAGAGGCATTTACATGTGTAGGAGAGCAAATCCCTTTGAGAAGTCACTCTGCACTGCAGCATAAACACCGTACCACTGAGGTGGAAGTTGTTAGCGTATCTTACCAGCAGGTCGGTCAGCGATTCCATCTGTCTTTTTGACAATTTGTTCACAGCTTCCCAATTGCCTTGCGGTTCTCGTCCGGCAAAGCCCCTTGGAACACACCATGGTTGCAGGTTACCTTTTCTTCAGTGCTGCACAAAGGTGAGCCATAGAGCAGAGGTAGTGGGTTGTTGGTTTTTTTTTTCATGAGGCTAAACTCACATTCCTTCATAGTTCCTTGCTATCAGAGCTGATAAATTCCTGATTCAAAATTCAGAGCAGCTCCAGCTGAGTCCCTCAGCAGTGGCTCCTTTCTAAGAGGGGTTAAACAACCTCACATCCCATTGGTTTCAGTGAGAGATGAAGACATCTGCCATACCCCCACCCCTCCATGTTACATAGTCCATGTATGGTTTGTATACTTCAGCCTGTTTCATGCACAAAATATATTGAAAGCACAATCCAGTTTTTATTTTTGCTGCTTAAAGAAGTCAAATGAGGAAAACAGTTTTACTCCATCCCACCTTTCTGGTACCCCTCCCTGTCAGACTCTCATATTCCTGGGCAGCAAAAAGAGCTTTGTAATGCCAAGACAAGAGGCGGCAAGATTCAGATGACATGAAAATAATACATACTGCAAAAAAAATCCGCAGAAAAGTTTCATTCATGACATCCAATAGAGATGCCAAAAAAAGCTTGCTAAAGCACCAGTTGTATTTTCTTTCCTGAAAAGCTAGAAGTCTGTAGAAGCAAAGTGACTGCACGTTTTAAACAGATCCAGCATCCTTCTCAGGACTTGACTTAACTTAGGCAGTTGAAATTGCAGAGAACTAAAATTCTGCCCTCCCTCATCTTTGGGGGACCCACTTTGAATTGGATAAGTCAGCGGATGTGAAAACCACACAGCTTTTGGCCCACGCATTTCAGCGAGGATTTTGAGCACAGGACACCTGGACCAACAGGCAACTTATTTCAGTTCTTGGTCCTCTATAGCAGTGGGGTGCACAAGATGGAAAGCAGAGACACCCCAAGGGGTTTGCAAGACAATCCACTGGGACACAGGAAGGATTTTTGCACTCCAATAAATTTTAAAGATATTTTTTAAAAATTATCCTCACCTTAACTCTTTTTATTATCTATTTTTGTGTATGCTTTATGATGTAAATACTACAGTAGTACATATATAATTCATAAATAAATATACATATATTAGGGGTTCATGCTCAAAAGATTGTTACTGGTAGAGGTTTACAATTAAAAATGCTTGGTGACTGCTGCTTTACAGATGTTCTAATGGTTTACCTGAGAACTCTGCCACACCAAGTTATTTTACTAGGATTAATAAAATTACTTTTCAAATGCTGTCTCCAGTAATTAGTATTTCCGTCATTAACCTCAGCTCTATGCCAACAACCACCCAAAAACCTGCTTTTCTGGTCATGTCCTCTTCCTTTCTTTATGACTCTCCGAAACACAGCACAACTGCCCCTCGATTCAAGGGAAAGGTTATCCTGAACAGCACCTATAATGCCATCTTGTGAGTTTGCAGAATAGAAACAGGAAGAAAGACTGGAAATACGTCTGCAGGCAGCACACATTACCACAGCTCTGGTTTCCAGAAGAACATGGTCCAAACAGCTGCCCACACAATTGAATGAGATAAAAATAGGGCCTGAAACACCCGCATGCCAAATCAAAGATGTTGTGTGATGTAACTTAAATTGCATCACCTCTAGGTAACCCTACCAATGCTGTACCATTTTAGTCTTTTCTCAGGTATGTCTACATCTGCTGTTAAAATTATTCCATTTATGTTGATATAATGCTGAATTCACCTGCTCAACCCTTGCCCAAACAAAACTTCTGAGGATGAATTCACCAGTGAGTGATACCCTAACAAGCCCGAGCAGGACAAGATTTCACCCCTGGAGCTCTTGAACATCTGACCCACAAAAGGGAAAGGGGAGGGGAATGCATTTTAAGGTTATATGAAGACAAAGCCATTTAAAATAGCTCACTAATCAAAATATTTGCTAAAAGTGTGTGGTGTTTACAGCAAACTTCCTCTTTTCTTTAAAAGAGATTTTTAATGCTTCAACAGTGTATTACTAAATAAACTGACAAAACACCTCAGCACTAACATAAACGTGCAATTTTAATGCCTTCTAATCACACAAATCAGCACAAGATTTTTGTACTTGTGCATGACCTTCTTCAAATTATCCCTCCATTTTGGCTGAATCGGAATGAGTGTGGGCTATTTGATAAAAAACACTAAGTGTGTGAAATGAGGGGCCCTCATCGCTTCTGCCAGACTCCTCTTGACAGAATGATGATAGAAGCATCACATCCCTGGGAGAGTAAATGCAAACTGACAAGAGATGAGCCTTTAGATGTTGAATATAATCTTGAATTGTGCTTGAAGTGTCTTATTATCTTGTCTTTTGATGTCTGAAGGGGTGGCTCATTGTTAGAAAAAGGAAAGCCCTTGCACATCTTTGCCATCTTTAAAAATTGTTTGGCCTTTAACAACTGCTTTTCCAACTAATGTCCATTTCTCCTGACAATAAATATGGCAGGTCGTCAGCAAGTGACAAACAATTTACTTTACATGCCAAGCTTTTATGGTTTTTGAGAGCTCATGTGGAAGCATATTTTAAAAAGCAGCAGGAAATTAGCACCATTACAAATGTTAAGATGGCTGCGTGTGTGTAGTTCACCGAGTGGTTATTCATTACCGCTACATTTCTGTTTTAAAGTCCTGTCTTTCCTGTATTCAGACTGCTGCTAAAGTTCTTTATTTATCATTGACTAAAAATAGTCAATGAAAAATAAAGAGCAAGAAGCAATTTTCTTCTGCTCTAAAAAAAGCACTATTATAGATACGGTACATAGGTAATGCATAAAATCATATTTATTAATCATAACAAATCAATATCAGTAGTAGTATGGCACAGTTTACCTGTACTGCAGACCCTCACAATCACATCACTATTTTCCACCTTCAACCAGCCCGACTTCTTTTTTCCAAACTTAAAAGTTTAATGACGAATCAGATCAATATGATTCCTTAGCAACTAAATCACAGGCGCACTAGTTTTTCCTGTCACAGCACCAGTTTTGCGAAAGCAGTCAAGTTCTTTTTTCAGGTCTCCGTCACTCTGAGAATCCATAAGAATTCTCAAATGGATCATAAACTGTTACAGGGTTCAGGTTATTGTATCATTATAAAAATGTATTGATACAGTGCAGATGACAAGACATGCAGCTCTTGTGCTAGTCTATTACAGCCATCTGAATAACATACGAAATATCAGATATGAACAAAATAAACCAGTCAGCAGTAAGCTGTCTTTTAGGGAACCCTCTCTTTTTTATTTAAACCACTTCAAGCTGGTTTGAAATACAGCAGTTGTATGAACCCACAGAAAAGGGAACACAAAACCTGAAGAATGGCTTATTAAAAATAAATAACAAAAAAACTTGACCAGAGCCTAGGGATTTAAAAAAAATAAATAAATACTGGAAGAAAGGGCCTGATTCTGCTCTGATAAGCATGAATGTTTTGCTCCTGACTTTTCAGACAGTTCTAAAACAAAACCCTCCCTCCACCTCCCTTCCAGTACAGCCCCAGTGCCACTGCTAGGAGGATGCACCGTGTGTTGCAACACGCCAAAAGCACGCTACCAGCCTTTGGGTGTCTGGGGCCACACAGAAGCCTGATATATGTAAAGTGCTATTCAAAATACACCAGCCATCATTCTACAGAAGCGAGATAATAGCCACATGAGAAAGGCTCAGCCCCCAGACTCAATCCCTTGGAGGTCCGGGGTCATAAGATGGAGCCCCGCAAATCCAAAGTTGCTCATTGACTAGGACATCTCATCTGAGTAAACCTTTGCATCATCTGGTCCCTCTTTTATTCATTGCCTCATAAAAGCAAAGAGATGTGGGGGCTGGGGGGGAATGAGCAGGACCAGCTGATTGAAAGATTTTTTTTTTCTTGTCAGCAACTGTTATGAGAAGGTTCACTGTGCTGTATCCACGCAGTTAAAATAAGGAGACTCTGAAAGCAATGCATCAAATCCCCGCAGCAGAGCCACACAAGAGTTTCTTTTGCACTCTTCATACCAGGGGAAAATAAAAACACAAGTCAAATTACTTGCGCAGATGCCTTTCTTGCTGGATATTTTAATTAAATTTACTGTGCTTATGAGTAAAGTATATTCAATTAGTAGGAAAAAAATTAAGAATTTTCATTTTCTGCTTTCTTCCAGTTGTAAATTTCATTTTTCCTTCAGAGAGATTTGTGGCTTGCAGTCCCACATATTTATGATTTCAGGCAAGGAAGCATAAGAAAGGAGGAGAAATACCAAGCCTGTACATTTACAATCACCTTTGAGCTCACACATATCTAATTTTTCCCTCCCCTCCACCCCCCCACACCC
>NW_010418109.1:12179-28911 GCF_000710305.1 Buceros rhinoceros silvestris | reverse complement strand
CCCGAGGGAGGGCGGGAGGGGGCAGAGGCTCCGCGCCTCAGGAGGAGCGAGGGAGCTGGGCCGCTGCCCCGTCCCGCTGCTCGGTGCCGAGGGTGCGAGTGTGTGGGGACACAGGTACCCGGGCCGTTCTGTGGAAAGAGCGAGCGAAAATAACCACCCCGGGGTTTCAGGCGTGGTGTCAGCAGTGTGTGCAGATTCCGTGAAGCTGTGCTGGCTGCGCGGCGTTTGGCAGTCCCCGCTGAGCACCCGCTGTAGCCGCTCCTCCGCGGTCCTGTGCTGGAGGAGCTGGTGACCGTGACAGCTGTTCGTGACACGTTTAGGAGATGCACGAATTAACCCTCTCGCTATCTGAAACGGAGCTTTTTTTGGTCGTACGGTGTCAAAGACGTTTTGTGTCCTTCCGATACCATTTAAGAATTGCTGGACTTGATCCAAGTACCCAAGTCGAGTTATGTGTTAATTAAAACAGCTCCAAGAGTTTAATTCTATAGTTTGATTCAGCCACTGAGGCTTCGCTATCTTCTCTCTAGTATTAGTCTTTTGAGATTTAACTTTTTGTCTCTGAAATTCATCGCTCTTCATTCTTGCTATATTTCACATTCTTTTTTCTTGCACCTTTTCTCTGTACAAACAACTCCCATTTCCTTTTTAAGCTTTTCTGGTTTGTGGGTGTTCATGCTGCCTTTCCCGAAGACTCGAGTTGCCTTCTTTGTAATAAATGCCAGATGCTGGCTGTTCTGTCTGCTAAGAGTTTTTGTTTTGTTTGTTTAATATATGTTGAATGCTGCTAAAAGAGCAAGGGGATCATTTCTATTGTGCCTAAGTGACACAACGTGTCATGCTGTCCTGTCACCTGAAGATAAAAAGCAGCTCAGCTGCCGCCTCTCCATGCACTTCTGTAACGGTTGGGTATGTTTATACTTGTACAGGCAATGGAACCAAGTAAAAAGATTTGTGAAATGGGCCTCAACGATAGGTATGAAATTTAACTTCTTTCACTACTAAGTTGAATTGCTTGTGTAATGTGGATGGTCATAAAATTAGTTTTAGACCATAGGTTGCTGAAAAAGTGTAGGGTTTATTAACAATTAGTCAATATTTGTATAGTGTTTGGTAGCGGTAGTCTGTAGCTTACCTATCAGAAATCGTCTTTCATGTGTAAGCAACATTTTGAATAGTTTTATCTGTCACATTTAGGTGTACTCAACTCAATGAAAATTATTTACTTTTGTGACGTTTTCCTCTGAGTCCTTTTCTGACACAAGCATTGTGAAGTGTGTGAGAATTGTTTTTTTAGGCAAAGTGGTATTTAAACAATACATGAAGGAAAGTAAAAAATATTTAGCAAAATGATTTAAACTGACCCTGTTGTCATGGTGTCAAATAAGGTATGTTTTAGAATCGAGAGATAAATTTTCAATTTAATACATAGTTTTAAGCTATTTAGTTCTGCTTACAAGGTCTCTGGCTGTGCTGGCCTTATATTTCTGTTATGTTTTAACAGCTGTCAAGGCTTTATAGAAGCTTGTATGTCACTGTTAACAAAAAACCTCCAAACCCCCCTAAAACATCACACCTTGTTATTTCTTTGCAACTGTGTGTCAATGGGGAATAGTGCTCTTTGAAGAAATGTGAGTCACTGCTCTTTGGGGGGGGGGACGGATGGACGGGACAGGCATTAGTTGTTTCCTAGTTGGTCCATAAAATGCACAGTAAAAATACAAGCATCAGCTTTTAAGGGTTGGATTTTAAAAAGAAAAAGAGACTTAAATTAATCATACTTGAGCATAAAGACTCAAAGAAAAAATTCCGAGACTAGCATGGAAATGCTTTTGGATGAAGCGTGTGTTTTTTCAATATTGGAAGAAATGCATAAAGACTATCAATAATGAAAAAGAAATCTGAATTTTAAAATTGTTTTGTTTTCAGGGATGTTTTTAAGGATAAATATTTCTTTTAAAAATTGCTTACTATGCTTCATCCTTTTAAACAGGAGGTCACAACATAGGGAAGATTCTTATTGCGAACCGAGGAGAAATTGCATGCAGAGTGATGCGAACAGCAAAGAAAATGGGTGTGAAGTCTGTAGCAGTTTATAGTGAAGCAGACAGAAATTCCATGCATGTAGCAATGGTGAAGTATACTCATTAAGTTTGTGATTATCATTCATTCACAGCAGTATTTCTTATTAATAAGTTCAATGTGAAAGTAGAGGCGGGTGCTAATGCAGCTGCTGTTCACCTCTGTAGAGTTATTTTCAAGTTTACCTCCAGTCGATGAAAAGTTTGCCTGGTCTCTGTCTCAACACCTGACAACTTCACAGGAAGGGCCTTAAAGCTGGGTGCTCTAACTCCAGAGAGGCCACTGGTGGTTAGAGAATGGACTCTGATTTTCAGAAGAAAGTCAGAATTTGTTTCACCCACTTGAGCCTCTCCATGAAGAGAGGCAGTGGTTTGACTGTTGCATGCTGGTGGTTTGATGAACTGTATTATTAGCTCAAAGATTCAGTTCAATTTGCTTTTTATTATCTAATAAACAGTCTGTAATTTTTCTGTAACAGGCAGATGAAGCGTATTGCATTGGTCCACCACCCTCACAGCACAGTTACTTGGCCATGGAGAAAATAATGCAGGTGGCCAAGATCTCAGCAGCACAGGTAAGTAGATCATGACCTTAAATCTTCCATGACTTCCATGAGCTGTGTTTCCGTCTTGTGTTTCCTTAGCGCTCTGCTGAAATTTCAGGGTTTTCTAAGTTAAACTGATATAAAAATAGGCTGGTAACATTGTTCTATTTTAGGCTATTCATCCAGGTTATGGTTTCCTCTCAGAAAACACAGAGTTTGCAGAGTTGTGCAAGCAAGAGGGAATCATCTTCATAGGTCCACCTTCATCTGCTATCAGAGATATGGGTATTAAGAGGTACCTGTTTCTGATTTGTTACTTGGTTATGCAGTTCAGTGTGGCAAAGCTGATTTTGTTAACAAATGGCCAGTTGCTCCATAATTGTGTTAGTCTGTCAGTTTTCATTGACTTTTATTTTTATGGCTTCCTTCAAAGGAATAAGCTCCAGGTTTATAGATAGGGGGTTCCTACAAGATTGTTCAGTTATTCGGGTTTTGGTAACTGAGCTTAGTTTTCAGTAGTTGGGGCGTTGCAGTGGTGCGTAGTTAAGGTTCAGCTGTCAGGCTGGATGTCTCGTATTTTGGTCAAAAGAAACACCGTATCTAGTTGGGGCGTTTCAGTGGTGCGTAGTTAATGTTCAGCAGTCAGGCTGGATGTCTCGTATTTTGGTCAAAAGAAACACCGTATCATTAGGGGTTGTTGTGGCTCATGTAGAATGGAGTGATACGTTCTGTCCATCACAGAGGATCTCATTTCTTAGTTACTTAGACCAAAAAATGTTTACAGGTTATGAAGTATAAATGACGAATATGGAAATAAGGTTATTGTTAACACACGAACAGTGTGATACTAATTTCAGATAATTGATGTTTTTATCACTTCCTAATGTGAGAGTAAATGACCACCGTAATTAGTGTTGCATGCATACTGGAAGTTGTAGCTGTTACGCTCAAGTGTTTTATGTGCGGTGTTTTATGGCTGTATTGTATGTTTTACGCCTGTATCATGAAAAGAATTTTGCCTTTGTACAACTTTAAATATAGTTTTAGCAGGATACAGTGTTGTAATTTGAAAATGGGAGTTTTGGCCTCTGTAATGTGGGTCAAAAGATAGGAAAGAATAAGCCTGAAACTCACTACTGCTGCTTTGTGGAGGGCTTGGAGGAAAAAAAAGCCTGTTTGAAGCATTTGATTATTTACAGTCCAATTATATGTAACCCAGTTAAGTAAGTAGTCCTGCTGAGGTCAGTGGAACTACTTTTGTGAGGAGAGTTAACTTTGGGAACATATACAGGTTTGGAGCTTAAAGTAAGAAAAATAATATTATTATCATTCTAAACATAAAACTGTTCTGTCAAAGCACTTCGAAAGCTATAATGTCTGCTGCTGGCGTTCCTGTTGTTGAAGGTTATCATGGAGAAGATCAGTCAGATCAGTGTCTAAAGGAACATGCCAAGAGAATAGGCTATCCAGTAATGATCAAAGCTGTTCGCGGAGGTGGAGGAAAGGTAAGGGAACCAGTCTGCTCATCACATGGGGTAATGTTGTTATGTCTTGGTGCCTGAAACTGAATATTCTGGAAGAAATCTGAACGCAAACTGGAAAACGCCTTTTCATTAAATTTACTCTTGATGTCCAATCTGCACTGTGAAATCTCATTTTCTTTTGTCTTTCAGTCAGGCACAAGGTAAGTAGCTGACATAAATTGGTAGAATCTTGTTTATTTAAATGGATCTCTAGAAATTCACCTAAGCAGAAAAGTTGTCCTATGGATTTGTTTGTCTGAAATTAGATGCTTTTAAATTGTTATTTTGTGATAGCTTCTGTGCCTTTTTTTGCTAACAGTTTTAAATGTTGTGTGAGAAGTGATTTAAGTATTTGGGGTCTAGACACTCTTTAATGTATGGTGAATTCCCTGTCTAAATCTGAGTTTACTCTGAAATAAATTTTTATGAGAATGACACGATAGAGAATTGTAATTTTTTCCAGAATAGCTTTGTTTGTTTTGTAAAGAAATCAGTTTTTCTCTGCCAAGCTTGGAAAATTTCCAAATTGATGGAAGTGGAGAAACGATTCTGCTAAAGTTAAAGGAAAAAGGGAAAAGTGTTATCTTTAAGCTCATTTCTTTCCATTTGTGTGCAACAAGGATTTTTATGGTGTGCTGTATTTTTAAACATTTGGATATGGGTTTTTTCCTGTATTTTAGGGCATGAGGGTTGCTCACTCAGAAAAGGAGTTTCTGGACCAACTAGAATCAGCTAGGAGAGAAGCAAAGAAGTCTTTCAATGATGACGCTATGCTGATTGAGAAATATGTAGATAACCCAAGGTGAGAAGTGGATGTTTTAATATAAACACTAATGTTTATTCTATTGTTAAACATAACTGTTTTAGTAGGGGAATGAATATTGGTCTTGCATGTTTTATATCCACTATAGAAGGTGTTAATTTGGTCGCAATGGTTTATAATGTATTTAATTTCTTTTAGTGACTTTTTTGTCGAATGATAAGAATTAAAATAAAGCTGTTTGGGAGACACAGCAGTGACATCCAGTGACCATGATAGTCTTCATTGAGTGAGCTTTCTGAACTATTTACATTTAGAAAAAAAAAAGAAAAAGAGATTTTCTAGTACTTAAACTATAGACCTGAGTCAAGCCTTCGTGGTGTTTCTGCTGCCCTCAGGTGTCCTAAACTAGTTATTTAAACTTTCTCTGTTTTGATATTTAAAACAGTAGTGATAGTCTTTAGCTCATGCCTGACCTGTGAAACTGAGCTAATGTATTTTTTATAAAGGGCTTCTCACAGGGGTCTATTTGATACCCTTGTACTTTATATCTGTTTTTCTTGAAGCATCACTATAAAGAAAGCATTTATTCTAAAGAAGCTGAGGGCCTGCTTGTGCTCTCAGATGGGAGTGAGAAAAATCTCATTAAATACCTGACGAATTTCTTTTGCCAGCATCAGAGGATTATCAGAACGTGACAGTTTTTTGTTAGTTTAGTACATAGAACAAAGTTCTGCCACCTAGTAGCTGTCCTCTGAAATAGTGTGTGAGAGAAACAATGTTACTCCTGAACCAGGTGGCTGCCTCCTGTGAATTGCTACACAGTAAATCTAAGGAAGTCAGAATTATCAAATAATAGTGAAGTAGTTTCACTTTTATCATAATTAACTAATAAAGAGGTAGCAGCCTTTAGATATGTATCTGGTTTATCCTATGACCTATGAGATTTCACTGCAATAGCTGGCATTTGGAATCCTGTTTCATTTAGGAGATTGAGAAAGTCTAAAACAGTTGAAATCCTGCATAATAGCAGACTCATTTCTACGTGTTTGACTATTAGAGGGCAGACACTTAATCCTGTAAGAAGTCCTACTGAAGTGTACAGGACTGATGTACAGATTCAGAGTCTGTTTGGTTGAAGTCAGTCGCAGGATTTGGGCTTTACTGAAATACACTCAAACCTTTATTACTATGGAACAGGCATGTTGAAGTCCAGGTATTTGGCGACCAGCATGGCAACGCAGTGTATTTGTTTGAAAGAGACTGCAGTGTGCAAAGGAGACATCAGAAGATCATCGAAGAGGCACCAGGGGTGAGCAGAAACTTCTTACAGTATTTTTTATGAACTGACGTATTTCAAAAGTAATTGCTAAACCCCATCAAATTTATTTAGCAGGAAGTAATTTACGTGTAACTCTCAGCACTTGTTTTGATTTTGCTGCAGAAAATGTTCTGACTGAAAAAATTACTTTCTTTAGGAAAATGATTCTTAGGGAAAAGTTATGTAGATTTCAAGGATAACATTGATAAGGATTTACTACAGTTGCTAAATACTGCAGAATATTGATGCATATAGATTTAATATAAAGAAAATTCACAATGATTTATACTATTTTGTATTATTACTATTTACAGCCAGGAATTAATCCTGAAGTTCGGAAGAGACTTGGAGAAGCTGCTGTCAAAGCAGCTAAAGCAGTGAATTACGTGGGGGCAGGTAAGTCTGTGGAGGTATGGCTGCTCCAGAAGTATGCTTTTAACTTGATAAGACTTTTAAGTCTCAAGGCAAATGGCATCTGATTGTTTCAGAGTGTGACACACATCCCCTGATGTTATTGAGGTTTCAGTGAGTAATCAAATAGCTAATTCTAATGTAATTACAAATTTAAATTAGCATACCTGGCCTGAGCTCAAGACCGGTGGCATTTGAAGAACAGAAAGAAAAAATTACAGAGCTGATAACTCAATCAATGAGATTGTTGTTGGAAAGTGAGCTTTGTGGATGGTAGTAAGTTTGAGCAGAGCCAGAGAAAAATAATTTCTCTTTCAGCATACAAAGAATAGTCCTTTATATTCAAACAGTAGAGCCTTTAAAAGAATAACACAACTCACTGTCCATCCACACTATTTCCGAGATGAAAATTACACTAAAATTATGTCTGACTTTCTTTTCTTACTGCTTTCTTTGGATACTTGTTTTTAAGACACAGTTACACGCCCTGTACTTGTACACAATGTTTCAGTGAGTCTTGGTGTGCTTTTTAGAGCTCTAATGAAATGCAGCTCTTCCTGTAGAGGAGAATGGCTGCTAAAGAGCACAGGATACGTAAATGTGCAAGGAAACAGCCCTTCTGATTTCAGACCACAACTGAGTGACCCTTTAGGGTAATTTTTATAGAATTTAATGAAATTCAGTGTATCTGATTAAAAATAATAGTCTTGTCCGGGAATAAATGAATTCTCTCAGGTGTCTGTTCTGAAAAAGTCTTGTTTTGGTGAAGTGCACTTTTATTAAATACTTCAGGAACAGTGGAATTTATTATGGATTCCCAACATAATTTTTACTTCATGGAGATGAATACGAGACTGCAAGTAGAACACCCAGTAACAGAGATGATCACTGGAACAGACTTGGTGGAATGGCAGCTTAGGGTGAGTGTTAATTGCTTTTACATGTAGAGTTCCTCTTGTCTGGTGGATCTCTTTGGTATTCCCTGTGGGAGATCAGGTGAGTTTTCAGATCCCCATCACCTATTCAGCTAATAGGGCAGAGTTTCCTTTGCTCCGAAAGAACATCTCCTGTTACTGTATTTGATTGTAGAGCATTGTATAGACGCTCTGAATTCCAACAAAGTCTTCTTCCAGTTGTGTAGAGAAAAGATTTTTTTTTAAAGTATATTTAGAGAGGTTATAGAGAATGTGGGAAGTGGGAGGAGTAGAGTCCTGATCTTTCCCTTGCCATGCTGAAAATTTTTTCAAAACTCTAGTTCAAATGTATCTCTGGCCCAAAAATCATTCTTGGAGCAGGCTGTAGGAGGAAAAATCTTCACAAAACCATGTGTCTGGTGTTACACCAGTATGGTCATGTTCTAAAATTGATGTGTGGACTGGAAATAGGCTATTTCCTCACATACCAAATTTGCAGAGAGATTACTCACATGTTCAAGTGATAACAGGAAGTTTTGGACCTTAGGGAGCTGGAAATGAAAAACAATTCTGGTTAGATAAATCCAAAAGTGAGGACAGCAGTACACATTGAGCTTAAGTAGATAGGATGGAGGAGTGCTTAGTGCGAGCAGAAAAAAAATAAAATGGCAAATGCTGGTACAAAAAGATGGAACTTTTTGCTTCCTGATGTGGGAATGGAAATTGAGCATTGAGTGCGAGTTGGAGCATGGATCAAAGAATACCAACAGAAAGAAGTAAAGCGGAAAGGTTCAGTGGTCTTGGCACATGGCTTAATGAGTTGATAGATAAAATATGTCTATCAGCTCTTGGAGAAATTATTTTTGTGACTCTGTATGGTACCACTCTTTCTTTGGAGTCTAAGTTACATTCTGCTGTCTCTGCTGAAATTCAGTTTGGTGGCAGAAGGTGAGTATAGAAAACGCTTGACACTTCAAAAGATGATAAAATGTTGCTACAAGTTTTTTAATAGGAACTTGTAATTGGTGTGTTGTTGGTGTTTGTTGGTATTCCTGTATTTGTAATGTGAATTCCTTCAAGTAGTAAAATGATATTTCCTTCCCCATTAAAGATTCTTAAAGAAATACTCCAGTAAAGGTGCAGGTCCCCCGATATGCAGAATAATCAACAGCATATGCTAGTAGTGCTGGCTGCCAGTAGTCCACTTCGTCATCTGCTTTTGGACCAATTTTTCTCTAATAAAATCTTTCCTTGGCTGACCAGGCTTTAGCTTAAACATTTAATTATTTTTTGACATAGCCAGTAGAAAAAAAATTAGACTTTTTTCCATTATGTTTTAGTTGTGTGAAATATTGTGAGGTCAATTTACACAATAATAATTGAAATCCTTTGACTGATAACTCCCAAAGAAAAGGAAAGAGTAGCCTCAGAAATAGTCTGTTATGACCTACCACTTTTTCTCCTTGTGCTTTTTTTAATATGCTTTCTAGTGGTTCATGCTTAGAAGAAAGATATTAAATATTTCATACATTGGCACTCCAGAATATTGATCCTGCCTTAGAGGAAAAAATACCCCTATTGCTTTCAGGTTGCAGCAGGAGAGAAGATTCCCCTAATGCAGGAAGAGATTCTGCTCCGGGGCCATGCATTTGAAGCTAGAATATACGCTGAAGACCCTAATAATAACTTCATGCCAGGGGCTGGGCCATTGTTGCACTTATCCACACCCCCACCTGACAGTTGCACCAGGATAGAAACTGGAGTCAGACAAGGTAAACCTGAAGGCAGTGGTGTGTTCAGAAATATTTATCATCAAAAGCTTTTCTTTGTGAGCATTTCCCTCTTTGGCCTAAATAAGTTTGTCTGAGAGGGTGTTGTCACAAAGACAAATCTCTTCAGAATTATTCTTCCTTGTGATTGTCCATGTACTTCTGGTCAATCACCGAGTATTTTATTTACCTCTTTACTTGCCTGAATGCAAATTATTGTCCATTGGATCATGCTGATGATATTCTCATCACAATTTATCAATCCTGCACTCTGATTACAACAAAGAAAACTGAATATGAGTAATGTTTCCTCTACAGAAGCCTGTACTGAAGTTGTCCTTGAAATTGAAATGCAAGATCACATCATTAAAGATTAATGTTCTTTAAGGATATGGAGAAATGTGGCCATCAGATGTGTCAGAGTTTAATGCCGTGTGGTGCACAGTGCTGTGCATTACCAACTTTCAGAAATACTTGGTTTAGTGCAGCATTTTCTTAATCTATTTTAGGTGATGAGGTTTCTGTTCATTACGATCCCATGATTGCAAAGCTGGTGGTTTGGGCTGAGGATCGTCAAGCAGCCCTGAGAAAGCTGCGGTACAGTTTGCATCAATATAATGTAAGTAGAAGGAACCCAGTGTGATTTCACATCTTGAGCTAACAAAATATGGATAAAATACTAACAGTAAAACAAAAGTGGTTTCTAAGAGGGAGCCTGCATTGCCATTACCATTTCAGATTCATTATTTGTTTGCAGAAGCTATATTTTTTCCTAATTCCCTGTTTTCATAAGTGAAGTTCAGTTTTACACGTAGATTTTTCTTAAGTTTGCAGTATCTTCAGCTGGATGATGTAGAAGAGTAAGGCTAAACAACAACATTTTCAGTCATAATGTGAGCTTTCTCAAACTTAAAGGTATTTGTAGGTGGAATGTGTGTTGACAATGTTTGCTTGTAATTTCTAATTTATGAAAAAAATGTTTAGACTATACATGTGGTACAGAAATGCGGAGAATTTTTAATGCTGTCCATTCTTTTTATCAAGTAGTCCCTTTTTCCCCTATAAAAAGTACAAGTATTGTATCTGTTTTCAAATGCAGAATTCATAAGGTTTGACTTGAGGTGAGGCTGAACAAGAAATAATTTTGTGCAGAATTAATTTACACTTTTAAATCAACAACATAAACATGACTGAGGTACTGAAAATGTTTGGCCTACTATTGTTTTAGCTAAGTATGAAGATTACAGCCAGTGAACGAGATAAAAGAATTCCCTCTTTTTTTTTTTTTCCCCAGAATTTTCTTAGTTCTGTCAATAAATACGGACAGCACAAAGCAGTTATCAGTTTCACTGGTTTTTCTAAAATAATTATTTCTGTTTTCATGTTGTTTGCTTAGGTATTTTGTAGAACAGGAAACAGGTAGTATGTCATAAATTTGTAAAAGTCACTGTACCCATTTGTCCTATTCAGAGAACAAATATGGAATATCTGAGACTATTGTAACTCATTTTTAATAAGAGGCACTTTTCATATTAGGGATGTTCTTTTAAATATTCAGGGTATGATTTTCCAAAACAGTAGGGTTTTTTTCCTAAATTACCTCCCTTTACTATTGCTGGGAAATGTTCTTTCATTTCACAGTGGACAAAGGTAGTATTTTGAAAACAGTGCTTTTGAGAAACCTACTCTTTTCTGTTTGTTGTTTCACTGGTAGTGTAACACACCAGTTGAATTAATTACATCTTATTGTTAAACTTTGTGTTTTGATGGTGCTGTCTGAAGAAAGATTCATCTGTGCATAAGTTGAGCAGAAAATGTTCGATCATAACTTCCTTTCTATATGGCAATATGCTTCTTTCTCTTTATAGATTGTAGGATTAAACACTAATATTGATTTCTTACTGAGCCTGTCAGGACACCCACAGTTTGAGGCTGGAAATGTGCACACTAATTTCATTCCTCAACACCATGATGAACTATTTCCAACCAAAAAGGCAACCCCACATGAAGTTATGTGTCAGGCAGCTCTAGGACTCATACTGAAAGAGAAAATGCTAACAGATGCTCTTAGGGATCAGTCAAATGGTAAGGATCATTCTTCTTCTGTTTTGTTTTGGTTTACTTGTGATGAGGTAACTGCGCGTGAGCTCACAGCGCTAGTTAATTTACATGCTTTTTGCCTTGCTTTGTGTCTGCTTGGGATTCTGCACTCTGGCATCTGTCAGATATTTGCACACAGAGCAGACTGACTTTTGTTAAGGGACAGATAATGAGTATCTCACCACTGTAATATACAGTCTTCCCACAATCCTTCAGATAGGCACTATCTGAAAGACCTTGGTGTTCGTAATCAGTGTCCCTGTGTACTCTATGCTCTTCACAAGCA
Source organism: Buceros rhinoceros silvestris (assembly GCF_000710305.1). Taxonomy (NCBI): domain Eukaryota; kingdom Metazoa; phylum Chordata; class Aves; order Bucerotiformes; family Bucerotidae; genus Buceros; species Buceros rhinoceros. Next base: position 17,201 of record NW_010418109.1, on the reverse strand, counting down.
TAAACAATGAGTTTCTGTCTGTTTTATTCCTTCAGTTGGCCCGAGGTCTTCAGAGATAGAATGGACTCTGCTAGGATTGGGAGAGGCAGTAGGGTTTGATGGAATGAACAGGACTCCAGGAGCTGAACATTCTTGAGTTCTGATGTACCAGTGGGGCATGTGATTGCTGTTAAACTCAAACTTCTTATAAATCTAATAGGTGCTGTCAACACTTGTTAATTTTCTTTCCTCCTCCACTTTATCCTGAAAAGATGGGAGAGTGGAACTGGAAAGATTCTCATACGCCATTCCCTTGCTTCAAGAGACGATGAACTAATCAGGCAATAGCTGATAGCTGCATACGTGATCCATTCCCAAAAACACCCAGTAATAGAAAACCCCGCGATCTCCTCAGGCAATTTGCTGCCATGTTTGACTGCTCTTAGAGCTGGAACCCTCACCGAAAGGCTAATCTGTATCTGCTATGTTGCAGTTGAATTCCCATGCTTTCTTGTCCTGTTCAAGGATGTGTTCATGGAGAACAGTCAATACCCTCCTTCTTAGTAAGTGCTATTGTTAGTGCTGTGTTTTCTGTAGGTTACACAGAATCAGTTTATGCAGTGTTGAAGCTTGAGGGAGGGATCGTCACTGTCTACTACAGTGGCTCCCCAACCGCCTGTGTGCAATATAAATATATGATGGTAGTAATAGTAGGACAGTGATTTTATGGTGTATGTTTGTGTTTTGCCAAAGTAGAATGAAAGTAACATAACATATATATTTTGTGTTTTAGATAAATTCTCACCATTTGCATCCAGCACTGGTAGAAGAATAAATATATGTTACACTAGAAAATTGTCTCTGCTGGATGGAGAAAACAGTAAGTTAATGAAAAAGTGTGTGGAGGGAGAGGAGATACTTCATGGATAAAGTTATTTCAACTGGTGCTAGAAAATTCAGGCTAAGAAATAGCGAACAGAAGGAGCATGAGTTTAAGCAGTGTATGCAGTTTAAGCAAGGGGTTCACAGACCTGCGTGATTAATCCACACTGCTACGTTTTGAGGAGATGCAAACCAAATTCAAATGATGCTAGTAATGTTCATCATTTAAATGAATAAGGTTGAGATTTTTACAACAGCTGAGTGACATTGACTTTTTTTTTTTCATTTTGGTGTGAAATTATTCAACTCTTTTTCCCATCAAAAATCTATTCTCTGTCCAGGTAACTTAGTATAGATTGCACAGCATATCTTCAGGTGTTCATCTTTGAAAAACAAACTGTCTAGAATTCACTGTGAATTCAGTGTGAAACATGCAGTATGCACTAAGCTAATCTGAAAATACTTGTTCTTTTCTTAGTATTGGTAGGTCTTTTTTTAATCAACCCCCCCAGTCTAGATATTGTTTATATGTCATTATTATCTAGACCCTGTAATTAAATCTACTGACATACACTTATGTTGTTTTATTGAACAGTTGTGGAAGTAGCTGTAAGTTACAATCGAGAAAGATCCTACAACATGCAGGTACAAGTCAATTTTTTTCAGATATTTAATTAGATAGAAGAAACAGTTTCCTGTAGAATTCTCTTGGTATTAACTGTTACTAAAGTTGCTGGTAATTACCCAATACAGGATTCCATTTTTGGTTGCTTGCAGCCATTGTTGTAGACTATAATTTTGGCCTGAAATTATCTTTGCTAGATGCTGGATTGGTGTGGAAATACTACTAAAATACTTCTAAAAATAGGGCTAAGAAAAGCATTTGTTTTTTCAGTATTTAAAGATCTTACTCTTTATTTTTTACCTTCCTTAAATTTGTCTTTCTAAAACATTGGAAGTTAGATTTAAATCAACATTTTAAAAGACATTTTTTCCACAGGACTCCTGCTTTATTCTGTGCATGAGATGGATCTCCTGTGGGATAAATAAAAGCTTTCTAGAGCATTATCTGTAAGATAACACTTTTTTTTTTTTAAACGATGGAAATTGGAAAGTAATTGCCAAATGAGATGAGGAATGATGAGAGTAGTAAATCTTTTGGTTAAGTAATTGAATAGAATTGGCCTCTTTGTCTGTCTAACCTATAGAGATCCCAAAGGATACAACTCAGGATGCTTTAAACATAGATTTTTTTGGTGTGTGCGTGTGATAAGTCTCTTAATTGTGTGGCTGATGAGGGTTGTGTTTTGCGAGGTGTTGAGTCACCCTTCTTGCATCACCTGGAGTCAAATGGGTTTTATCTCAAATTTGGCACCCAAAATAATTGCATGCTCAAGAATGCAGTCTCGCTGTAGTTCTGCTGGTTTCAGAAAAGGAGAATTATGAGAATAAGTCGGTATTTGTGAACTGTGTAGTCTGGATAGAGATGAACGTACTAGAAAAATAGTGAGAAAATGACTGTGCTTTCATGTGTACAACCACATATCTCAAAGTCTTAGACCATTATTTCTATTGATACAAATATTGGGATAACCCACATCCTTCAAGTAATACCCAGGTTATTCTGAGTATATTGATGGCATATGTAATGCAGGAGAGCTTTTATGCTTCAGGCTTATCTCATATAAGTAACGTCAGCAAAAAATACAAAGAGACTGGAATGAATGTAGAGTAGGGCCTTTCAGGGAGAGGAGGTAGAACTGGGGAGGCTGTAGACTCCAGTGAAGAAGGAAGAATGGAGGTTGAGATGGAAATGACGAGAAGCTGGTGATAAAGGATGGAGAAACAGAATCAGGAGCTGATCATGAGAAGGACAGTGCCTCTGGAGTGCTACAAAACCTGTCCTGAGACCAATCAGCTAGAGCAGGTTGCTGGGGCATAGAACTGGCAAGCGCTTGCAGTGCTGCCCAGGGTGTTCCCCTAATTTGTGCCCCTGGTCAGGATACTGATCAGGCAGAGGACTTTTTTTATAGGGGTCAGATCAGCAATATCCTTTAAATGTGTGTTATAAGGTCTTCATTCAATTGGGAAAAATAGTTATAAATGAAGACTGAGTTTTATCTCATAACATCCTGAAAGGTAGCAAATCTCTGATTCTTTGTTTACTGATGTTAGACTTAAAACTATGTAAAAAGATCAGTTATATGTAATGAACTTATGTTCATATTCTTACTGTCTTCATATTCTGAAGTTGTGGCAGAGGTGCAATTTTCATTGATACAGATGAAACTTTACCTTCCAATAAATGACCTTTCAGTTTGGTCTGTCTTTTGCAGTTTTGGTGTCTGACGCTGTCTCCATTACTGCTCTCCTCTGCTCCTATGTAGGTTTATTTGAATATAATGTAGCGTTTGTGTTTTAAGCTTCCAAGAGTGAGGAAGTTACTTGCCTTTTGGAAAGCATTGCAGAAACTTGTGATGTGAGGTGAATAGTATGGATTTTTCAGTCTGAAGAAAGTCAAGATGCTATAACAAAGTAAAAACAGTGGATTCTAGTAGCATCACTAAACAGAATATTCTGGGGTTTTGTCTGTCCTGCGAAATAGTGTACCTTTGTATCTTGCTGAGTGCTGTGGCATAGGTTGTGATAAAAATTGTCCTCGGAGAGTGTATCTTCTGAGCTGATTGCATTGGAAACAGAATACATTCTGTTAAATGAAAAATAAAGAATACATAAAATTTTAAAAGATTATTTTTTTTAATTCCAGAATTACCTATGAGGAATCGGAGGTTATGAGTGTATACGACATACTAACTTTTGGTTTGCTGCATTATTGTTCATGAAGGGTTAGACTTTGTCCTTACAAAAGCCTTTAACTTTCAGATTCAAGATAAAACATTCCTGATTTCTGGAGAGCTCTTCAATGAAGGGGATTCAGTTTATTTGAGGTCTTCGGTGAATGGAACAGTGTGTAAGTCCAAACTGGTCATTTTGGACAACACCATTTATCTCTTCTTTCCGGTAAAGTTTCTTTCTGTGTTATCACAAGTGTAAAATTTCAGAGTTTTATCCATGCAAATGAACAATGTGAACTGCAAGAGAATGTGAATCATCATTTCAAGTTCTTACATTGGCCCGTGATGTCTTGATACTCATTGAATTCATAGCTATAATTAGAAGTTGGTTGCTTATGGTCAGTGAGTGAGAAAATGAATTACTCTCAGAAAGATAAAATAGTTAGGTGATTCAGTTGCAAAGGATGGTTTGGGAGGGGGCAACACAAAACATTAAAATGTCAAGTATTAAAGTTTGTCATAGAACAGTAGCAATTACTTCAAACTCATAATTATTTGAAAGTGCTTGTAACTGGTATTTTTAATGTATTTAAATTCTAACATTAAATTCTAAGAAAATAAATGATACTGGTGTGAGGAAAGGTACCTTCAGCTAATATTAACAATTGGAATACCGTGGCATTATCTGCATTGCACGAGTAATGGCATTTGAAAGAGGAGGTACCCTAATTTGCATGGTTAGGCTGGTACTTTTTTATTATTTGCTGTTCAAAAGATTACAGGATATGAAAGTAGCTAAATAAAAATGTAATCTAAGTAAATTATTATGTATTAGTTTCAATAATTCTAGCTCAGAGCCCCTTAAGACTTTCAGCAGAAGGCAGTGAAAACTTTGCTGCTCCACTGATGAGGACAAAATAACTCATGCTGGAACAGCAAAGTTGAGTTTTCCTGTGGTGTCAGAGTGGGGTCTGGGGTGGGGAATCTAGAAAAAATCCCAGGAGTTCTAGTATGCGGGGGAGAATGAGTCCCTGGGAAATTCTGGGTAGCATGTCTGAGAGGAATTGGGGGATTTTGAATGATGGTGAGAATTTTCTGCTAAGCTTAGCAGTGAATCCATTTTACTGTGGACTGTGAAATGCTCATATTGATGATGCTTGGTGATGAAGATGCCAATGACTGTCTTGTTCCAGCAGGCTGCCTACCCCATGTGCAAACAGCCTCTGCTCATTTTCATGCTGCATGCAGCATGTCTACTAGAGGTATTATTTTATGTCGTTAACGCACACATCATTGATTTTATTTCTGTAGGAAAGGAGTGCTCAGATTGGCCTTCCTGTACCCAAGTACTTATCTGCAGTGAGTT
>NW_010418109.1:324-12078 GCF_000710305.1 Buceros rhinoceros silvestris | reverse complement strand
AGCAGGAGTGCAAAGTGGTGCTGTAGCGCCCATGACAGGCACAGTTGAAAAGGTAATTATAATGTTACAGGTAGGAAATGAATCCTCCAATATACATCCAGATTCACTATTCTAGAAATGGTGCTTCTGTACTGCCAGGCAAGAATCGGGGCCAGAAAGGTCAGTGCTGTGCGACATCTCCCATTTGGAAAAAAGCACTAGTTACTCTGGGTTTTCAGTAGCCACCCAGGAGTTTTTTCAGGCCCCTGATCTTCTTTTTCTAGAGCTCTGGAATATATGAATATGTAGCTAATCCTACTCTTAAATAATGTTTTCTTCATTTTAATTCTCTTCAAGTCGAAGTTCCCTGAAGTGTACCAGGCTGTTTGATCCTTTTCATCTAACCAAAAGAGTGAGATGCTAGGTACCCTTGCAAAAAAAAATATTCAGAAATGCCTTTTTTCTTAAGCTGTGTGTTTCCCTGCCTCTGGTTCCCTTTTTGTTTCTTTAGCTCAGCAAGTCTTGAGTATTTCTCTGTGTAGTGACAAAGTAGCGACACAGAAGGGATTTCCAGGAGAGTTAGCAGGTGAAGGATTCTACTAGCAATAAAAAGGCATGAACCCTGTCAGAGGGTGGAGTACATTGAACGTGGATCTCTTACACAGAGTGAACACTGGATCAGAGATATTGTAGTGGCTCCTGTAATCTCACTTCTGGATTTTATTTTAAAACCAACTTTAGGGACTGGCTCCAGGAAGAGGTTCTGCACTTTCTCTCTCAAAATAGAAGCTCTTAAGCCCAGAAAGGGTAGAATATACATTGTCCCTTCTGGTGTTTCTGTGATACATAAATGGCTTCCTGGCCATGCTGTTAGCTGTTACTGAACCTCCTTCTGTAGCCTCTGACTTCACTTGGGTATTGTCTAGAGAACTCACATATCCAATGCAGCAATAATAAAGATATTATGAGGCTGTTCTGCAAAACCACAGCCACTCAGTGGACTGTGCTAGCCAAGATCAAGCTGGTGACTTTTAATGGTACAGACATGCATGATTTTTTCCACAATTTTCTCTTGAATTGTAGGTGTTTGTGAAAGCAGGGGATAAGGTTCAGATTGGAGACCCTCTAATGGTTATGATAGCTATGAAAATGGAGGTAAGTGACATATAAAAGATTTTAATTACTGAGAAAATAAAAATCTGGTCAGAATTTAGTAATTTTTTATTGCATTATTGAAGTATGGTGTAGAGTGTTGCTTGCAGATGTCAGTATCACTTCATATGCTGTAAAACAAGTGTTGTGTCTGACTAGATTTGAGAGGATTATATCTGCTGTTACTAACAAATGATGATTATATAATTCATGGTATTCTGCAGATGTTTTGACATTAATTTGATTAGCTTTTTCAATCCTTCTTTCCCTTTCCCTCCTTTCATTTTTATAGCAGAAAACTGTCTTGGTGCATCTCCTGCTCGCTATTTGTTCTATTAGCATATGTAATGTCTGCAGTTACTTCATGCAGAAATTTAGCTAATAGTGATTTTGTAAATATGCCCAGGATTTTACTTTTAGCTACAGTCTTTTCATTATTATTTACATAAAGTTTTACCAAGAGTACATTAAAGATTCTTTATAGCTGTCCACGTGGCATTCAGGGACTAGCATTTTGGCCATTGTATCTTGTCGCATTGCTTGACCATGGCTTGTATTGCTTGAACTGTGGTTTTTGTAGTCTGAGCTGGTTTGGTTTGGCTGTTAGTTTATTTAAACTTCAGTTTGTGGCAGCAAAATTAACATTGTTCAGAAAATTTACCTTGCCCTTTTATAAATTACACCCAAGATTAACTGCAATTGGATGCTAAATGTTTGTGCCTCTCCAGCTGGTATCTCAGACTGACATTATCAGTGTTGGTCTTTTTTTTCTGCAGTGCTACTGAAATATAAAATGTGAAATTTAAAAATCAAACTTATTTAAATGAATCCTTGCTTAGATGTGAGGATTTACTATCTGATATTAAATATTTTGATATTACACTAACCCTAAACTACCAAGAAACAAAACTTCAACAGAAAACTAACCTGATACAGTAACTAGACCAGTTTGGGGATTGGTATGTAAACATGCTAGTCCTTTACTGACATTTGTAGCAGTATTTATATTTCATCTGGATTTTCACAGAATCATGGAATGGTTTGGTTTGGAAGGGACCGTAAAGATCATCTCATTCCAACTGTGGGCAGGGACACCTTCCTCTAGACCAAGTTATTGCAGAGCCTCACAGTGAAGAATGTCTTCCTAACATCTCATCTAAATCCACCATCTTGCAGTTTGAAACCGTTAGCCCTTGTCCTATCACTACACTCCCTGACAAAGAGCCCCTCCCCAGCATTCCTCTAGGTCCCCTTTAGGTACTGGAAGGCTGCCTTAAGGTCTCCCTGGAGCCTCCTCTGCTCCAGGCTGAACAACCCCAACTCTCTCAGCCTGTCTGCACTGCAGAGGTGTTCCAGTTTCCTGATGATCTTTGTGGCTTCCTCTGGACCCACTTGAGCAGGTCCTTGTCTTACCCTGGAGGCCCTAGAGCTGGACACAGCATTCCAGGTGGGATCTCACCAGAGCAGAGGGGAGAATCGCCTCCCTTGACCTGCTGGCCGTGCTTCTCTTGATGCAGCCCAGGTTATGGTTGACTTTCTGGGCTGCAAGTGCACATTGCTGGCTCATAATCGGTTTTTCATTCACTAATACCCACCAGCCCTTCTGCACAGGGCTGCTCTCAATCCACTCACTGCCCAGTCTGGGTCTGTGCTTGGGATATTTTGCCAAGTATCTGCTCAGTAAAGACCCCTCCCAGCCAGGAAACAAAAATATCTTCAGTAAATCTGCAGAATCCTCTTAGCTATATGATCACCATTTTGGACCAAACCAGTAACTTCTGCCTGCTATTTATTATAACAACAAAAAGTATTAGTGAAGTAAAATAACATTCAGCTGTTCATACTTCAAAATATAACACTGTATGGCATTGATGTCCCTGATATAATCATCAAAATAAATATTGATGAGAAAATAGAACTTGAAAAAGGATAACATTCTAAAGAAGGTTTAAAATAAATATACATGTTTCAGAGGAAGTAATTGTGTTCTGTTCTAACTGCACCAATGAGTAATATTAGCATTTGAGGGAGAGGAAGAGAAAAAAGTACTCTGCTGGCTCACTCTTGATCCGTTTCTGTGCAGCACACCATAAGGGCTCCAAAGGCAGGAGTGATAAAAAAGGTTAATTTCCAAGAAGGTGCCCAAGCCAGCAGACATGCTCCACTAGTTGAATTTGTGGATGAAGACGCCGAGTCAAAGTAAAATTCGAGACTTGCATTTTATTTTTTTCTACTTTGCTGATTTTTCTCTCAGGAGAAGATTTCTTCGTATTTTCAGCAAACTGTTTTGTATAATAGATTGGGGAATTGGTTTCCTCTGCACTTCCTGCATAGTTTGACTGTAAATTGTGCTGACTTCACTGAAATTTGGGTGTCACTATACTGTAACTGTATATATAACTCACGGACCTATGTGATTGTTGTTCAATGGTTATGTTTGCCTGTGACTGGAAAAAGATGTGGGCCCCTTAATGAACGGGAGAGGTTAGTACGGACTGTAAGTTACAGACAGCGAGGGTTCTTCTGCCTGCTTTGTCATTCACAGCTGCCTTCTTTTCCTGAGATGTGAGAGTATTGATTCGAAGGAAATCTGAAAGGTGACAGTTGCTTCATGAACTCATTTCTCTAGCAAAATTCCCGTTTGTGGTATATGTTTTTGCCTGAATAGGGAATTCAGGATTGTTCCTTAGCCTAGGATCCCGCTTGGTCATTTCTGGTGCATATTTTTTTCCTGTTCACCTCAATTGTGTGGTGGAAAAATGTGTATTTAAAAAACTATTTAAATATACTTTGAAATATCTGATAAAAGCATTTTTCAAATACATATTAGCATTTGTGCACTAATCAAGGTTGGAATATAACTGCTTTCCAAAAATATAATTTGATCTTTAATCATAAAGTAGTAGCACGGAAAGATGATAAGCTTATTTAATACCTAAAAAGTGTGCCAAAATAAAATACTAACTTCAAAATCCACATTACTTTTCCCATATTGTTAATGATTGGCTGGAATGAGGTATATCAAAGTCTTTATAACAATATGAAATATTATTAAGAATAATAGTTAGATTTTTGGTATCTGCCATGTTGCAGAAGGGATAATTTTTTTTTAATGTGCAAAGAAAGTATTTCTCAGATGCTGCATACTGATCATTTGCCAGAAATGTATTTGAACTTGTTTAAAAAGCACCTCAGAGAAACAGAAAAAGGGAATGAAAAAATGCATTTTAATTGTTGCAAACTTGCAAATTCTTTCCTCATTTTAGTTCTGCTTGTCATATGAACTTGTGATGCACTAACTTAAGATGATTTATACTGCAGAGAGGAGCAAACACAGATGCTGCAGTGATCTCAAACTTGTAATTACATCTGTAACTACAGATGGACCCTTATACTTCAACGACTGAAATGTCATTTCCAAATCAATATACAATGTCTTGGGGAGTTCTCTGATGTGATTCTTTGCCTACAACACAAAGATAGTAAGAAAAGAAATGGCTCTGGGTGGTCTGTATATTAAAAGCATACAGGGATACTTCTCAATTTTCCTTGGAATCCAATGGCCTAAGCGAGCATCTTACAGAATATTGCCACAGTGATTTTTTTTTTTTTCATTGACTGCCAAATAAAAATTAAGCTTACCTTTGAATGTTTGTTTTCGTTTTTCTCCATTTTGCTCTCTCCTTGGTTGCTTATGTTTATGCATTAGAGGGTTTTAAGCAGCTGTTCATGTATCATCATCTGTTATCTGACAGACCGCCTGCAGATCCCATTTAGGAGGCAGGAATCCCGACAGTCGCAATGGGGTTCACTGCAGGTAAGTTTAGTGACTTGTTTTATCTGAAAATTTAATCTACATATGGAAACGTGAACTCAGTCCTGAAGAGACGGTGCTGCTTGGCATTTCTTTCACTTTTTGAGACATTGCCCTGTTTCTAGACCTATTTTGCTACTCTGAATGTGTAGCAAAATGTTAAAGCTCACAGTATGAGGTTCTCTGTCCACCGAGTCTGCACCGCTGGCTTCATCCAGCCAGTGAAACAAGAACATGTTCCATGGAAGCTGACAAAACACCCTCCCTTAGGAACAGAAACAAATAATGTTACCAGTTTCAATTTGCCCTCACTTCTGAAAATTAGCTGTTAGGGGTTTTTCTCTATAGGTTTCCAATGAGATTGATTTTTCAAGTAGTGATGGTTTTGTTTAGTTCAGAATAAAGTCTCTTGCAGAAGTCACTGTTAGAATTTGCACGCTTGAAATGTTTTGCTGCAATGTGGTTTAATTGAACTTATAGATGCACAAAGAATTATTTAAGGTAGGTTGTTCCTGTAACCCAGCATTTTGAAATACAAAATATTCGGAATTTTTCTGTTTATTACAAATAAAACGTTGTGCTATAACTGTGAATTGGTAAGAGCCATATGCCAGTAATACAGCTGTAACTAAACTGCTGTCTGTAGAACCCAGAGTAAGAAAGAAAAAAATTGCTAATTGTTTAAACTGCAGTATTTTAGTATTGGAGCTAAAAGGATAATCTCTGCCAGTTACTTGTTATCAGTTTTCCTTTTCAAATAGTGCTTAGTTCTGCTACAAGACTCACAAATACTATAGAAATAAGGAATCTGATATTAAGGATAATAAGGAATCTGAATTCCTTATCTGATTCTAATTGTAATGATGTACTCTTGCTGCCAGAGGAGAGAAGGGACCCAGTCAGGGGATACGTAGTTCAGCCACAGCTGATGGACCACAGGAAAGAACAAGGGCATTAGTATTCCAAACCATGGCTTCTGTGAGACAGGATCAGAGTTACACTCGGTGAGCTTACTGGTCAGCTTGTTTTATCAGGTATATAATGTCCTGTGGGTGGTGTGAGTGTTGCCATACCAAAATGACAGCCCTTCATGAACTTCAGCGACTCTCCCGTGGGGATCTCCAGCTCTCTTGCCGCTCTTCAGCTGGATTTGGTTGGTTACTGTAGCTTGTAGCTTATACCCAGGGAAGATCTGTGGTGTGGAGCCTGAATTCATGCTGAATCAGTGAGTAGGACACAGGGAGTGGAAAGCAGGAGAGCAGGACTATGTCCGTATTTCAGCTACTGACTCACCATGACTTCAGGCAAGTCACTTAGGTACTTGCCTGTTTGCCTGTGTTTCCTCATATTTAATGAGGCTGATTATTCTTTGTTCAGTCAGATCAGGAATTATTTGACTGTGTTCTAGCTGTGCTGTTTGTAAAAAGCTCCACAGTGCTGTGTAGAACGTGTTTACTGAACAGGCAGTGGATTAAGGGCTGAACTTACAGCTTTTACACAAGAAATGTTCTCAACAGATACTTGAACTGCTTGTACAGTGTTGTTCAAAATGATAGATTTTTACACATGAATGCTTCAGGGGTAAACGTCACAGTAGCTTTATGACACTGAGGCATAGCCTAATGCATGAGAATTCCATTTGGAAAGTAATACACACTACTGAACGTTGTATTAGAAAATCAATATTGCAGAAATTCGTAATTGAGGCAATGGCATTTATTTTTTATGTGGACTGATTGTGTTTCTTGAAAGAGGAGAGCCTGGGTTCTAAAAGCAATGCAATATATTTTATGAGATATTTGATGTTAGGTTAAAATTGATTATATGATTAATCCACGTTAAAATGAACATGGGTGTTCTAGTGGACTACCCTGTATTTTTTATTATAGGAGTAATAAGCAAGTAAAATGCATGTCTATAGAGCCCTACTGGGTTTTGAAATTCTACTGGTAGCTGGATTTTAGCTTTAATCTGTTTTTCATATAAACAGTTCTGGTGCCAAAAAGTTGTTCTTGAAATGGCAGTTGGTCTCTGTGAATGGCAGCCAATCTACTCACTTAAAAAACAGGGAAAGCGGGATATGTTGACATATTAGAGCCAGCAAAGCTCCAAAGAGTGTCTGGTGAAAAAGACTGCTGTTGCTTAGAGCCGCGTCCCTCTTTTGGGGAAGGGACATCTTATTCTGGGTGGTACGGGTTTGCTTAGTAGCGTGCACTGGCACACACAGAAACACTCAGTGATAAATACTGGTATGATAATGGCAGCCAAAGACCCCACACATGCTCAGGGTCCTGTGCTAAGCATCCCCAAACATACCAGATGAAATATGAACTAGAATAAACCAATGGATGTGATTAATGTTTTCCTTGAATTTTGCCCCACTGTGTTCATGCTGGTAGCTAGTTATGGGCGTAGAGGCTGCAATTTGCCACTTAGCTATTAGAAAACTAATACTGGCTGGGTTGTGTAGACATGCCTCCAAAATCCAGCTTGCAGTTCTGACAGTGTGAGGAGTGGAAACGGCTAAATGTGTGTGACATGTATGACAGGAGGCAAGAGTCATCTTATTGGCTTTGCTTTGTGTCTCTGCATTATTCTTGCAGACTGCGTACCTCAAGGCAAAAGGGTCTGCCTCCCAGACAGGCAACTGAGATTACTGTTTTGTACATTAATAGCAAAAATATGTACTCTGAATGGGGATGGCTTGTTTTTATTAAGTTGAACAATTAAAGATGGCACATACAGAAAATCTCTGTGATAAGGAAATTATAGTGTGTCTCAGCCTCCTGGATTCTTGAAATGATCCGTAATTGTAGTGAGAATGGAAAGCTGCTTAGAGCTTAAAGGTGTAGGTTTTAATCATGAAGTCGTAGCTATGATGGCACTATCTGGTTTATAGCTTGGAAGATTTCAAATCGTCCTGTTTACAAAGATGATACCTTGTTTACAGAAGTTCTGAACTAAGGAAATGACATATCTCATAAAAATCAACTAGCAATCTCAATTCTTAATGCCTTCTCATTTCTTAATCCACGTTAATAAAAATGCCTTGATTTTAGCGTATATATCTCTGTACTGCTACAGAGTTCCAAAAAACCACAGAAGTCTTGCAGTCTGCTGCCTGTTAGGTGTCCTGGAAAGTCTGTTTATCCAGGCCTGCCAGGTTAGAGCTAGGTACGTGACAGATTTTCAGACTTCAAGCTCACTGACCTGACTTTTCTTCCTTTGTCACATAAACATGTCCTACTCCCTCCCAGAGATACTGTCATGTGGAACCTGGCTCCTAACAGTGCCTTGGAGTGGGTGTAGTGACTTGTTAACCTCTTGTGTAACACAGGAAGGATGAAAAACTTAATAGAAGGTGAACACCCTTCCCTGCAACCTATTACCAGCACTCTTCAGATACTGGCAATGCACCAGTTTGTAGGTTGAATTGCTTAGACGCCTACAGGAGGACTGTTTACTTCCCCTGTGCTTCTTTCAATGCAGAAAAAATTGCTACGAGCTGATACAGATATTCTAGCCGTTCAGTTGAATAGCAGAATAGGAGCAGGCCACTGCATCCAGACCTGTGGATGCTAAGGAATTTCATGCCTTTAGAGTGAGATCGAATCTCCTGGTGCAGTTCATGGACCTTTGTTCTCTCAGTTAAACCTGTGGTCACTGTTTGCAGGCAAAGTCATAACCACTTTATGGCTATCCATCAGTTTAAGATGAATGGGTAGTTTCACTTTCTGGAGCTGACAAAAAGATGTGGGGGTTAGAAAGACATTTCTAGGCCAAGCAGTTCCAGGTTATTGTTACCCTTCATAAAGCTTTAGTTCTCGTCCTCAGAAAGTGCTTTAAGTGAAAGTTCTCAGCAAGGGGATTACACTAACTGGATTCTGCAGTGACTTAACATGAGACTTGTTCTCTCTCTGCTCAAGAAGAGAGCTCCTGTCAGTGTAAAACAGTTCAGTGCTATATTCAGAATTGTGCATCTGACATGCTTGCGTTTAAAAAAAATCAGACTAGTTCTCCTAGGGTTCACACGAGATGACACAACATCATTGGCTCTCACAACAAAACAAGGCAAGCATGTCAGCCTCACCTTAAATTGAACGAGTCATGATGTTACGGTGGTGACAGTGATTATGCTGAATGCGGATTGCATGATGAATAATATTTCCTTCTAGGCTGTATCGCTGAAGGCATGTGTCATGTTCACAAACAGCAGAGCTGGTTGTCAGTGGTCTGGCTTGGTGTGCCATCCTGGATGGAGTTGTGCAAAAGAGAACGTTTAACAAGCCCCATTTAGACTACTTCTCTGAGTGTGTATAAATACGCTTTTTGGCAGCTTCATGGTGCCTCTTGCTTTATAAAGCATCTATTTTTGCTCAGAAATGGTAAGGGTGTGACTCGGAGAGCGCACATGTCACTGAAGTGCAGATGTACAGGCAGCCAGCAGGCACACGGACACAGGCGGAACTGGGGCAGCTGACTGTCCTGAAGTGTGTGCTGTGCAGGATAGGACTGCTGCAGTGCGTCACGTACGGAGGAGATAACTCCATCTAATCAAACTGGCTCAGGCTGTGACTCCAGATAGCCTGGCCATGGTAGCCAAGAGCTCTGGGTAGGGTAACTTCACCTCAGATTTGGCAGTTCAGATGTACCCATGGAAGCACACTGGAAATCAGGATAGACGAGCATACCACAGCACCCACTACAATCAGTAACTTAAATGGCAGCAGGAAGCCACTCCTTTTCTCATGTACAGTTTCGCCTCATAAACTGAACTTAAATTAAAAAAAACCAGCCACCACCAAACCACAGAACAGTGGCATGTGCGCTGGGAACAGCACTAACTCGCATTTCACATTTTTTATATTTCACTTGCATTTCACTGAATCATCCATTTTTATCTGCCCTGATAAGAAACCTGTTACGTATGATGTTCCATACCTTACAGGAGTTCTTAATATAGAGGAATTGAGTAAGATCAAATCATAGTTCAGTCAAAGCTAGAAGCAGAGTCCAAATGTTCTGACTCCCAGAAAGAAAACATGGTACAGCAGGAACAATTTATGAACATTAAAGTACTGAAAACAACTTCCACTAGACCTGCAGCTAATTTAAAAATTGCTATTTGTAACACAGGCACAAGATGAAAGTAGTGAAGCGATGTAGCAATAGAGAATTTTTCAAGGAATGTTTCTAAAGTAAACATAATTTGAATGCATAAAATCAGGTCTGGATAACATCTGTGAGTCTGCTGATGTAAGTAGCACCTTAATAAAGCTTATGAACGCTATTGCATGTGAAGTTCCTTGTGTTCTTAAGTATTTGTAACATCAGGCCTTAATTTGTAAGTTTAATCTAAAACGCATTTGAAAACAAAGAACCATGCTGATTTCACTACCTTTTTAATTAGGACCGAAACAAGAAAAAGTTGAAACTAATTTATGTTCTGTACCTTAATCAGTGAATGAAAGAAGCACAATGAAAAAGAGAAATACTTTTTCAATGTTCTTTTAAGCTAAAGACTCTTATGGACAACTTGTTGAAATAGGTAAAACTAAACACAAACACCGTGTGCCCCCAAACTCACGCTCAAAAAAACCTCAACAGACCCTGCACTACAAAAAACCAAGATTTACAGACATTAGGGGAAAACAAGCCACTTAAAAATCCTGTTTGTGTCCTGAGAAGTCCACTGTAATCACAGTTCATCTCTCTCTCCCATTATTGTCACATTTTGCAACAATTCTCGAGAAGGTCCAAATTGTGTCTGCAGATTGCAGGAAGGCTGTCACAGCACCTCAGAGCGACAGCAGTTAGCTAACGCGACAAAACAGATTTTCAGGTTTGGCTTTGCCTCCCCTGCGGTGGTTCCCATGGACTGGGCTGGTGTGCAGCGTCAAGGGCTGTTTACACCGACCACTTTGCAGCCACCCTCCATTTCAAAAACACGTGATTCAAGGTATCCAGGCAACTAGTGTCTCCCAGGATAGCTGAATTCACACATACATCCATGCACTTAAGACATCTCTTAATTTTACTGTTTCAGAACACCAGCACCACTGGACGCTTCGTAAGACATGGCTGCTTCTCCTCTCCCAATACTGCTTTAATTCCTCACAGTCCATCTAAACTTAGCTCTGATTTTCAGCTAAGTAAAGAACTGAATCAGACCCTTTTCTATAAAAACATGTATGTAAACTCTGGACATCCATCATCAAGAACAGCTTTGTGAGGTCTTAATTTCTTTGTGGTGTGTGCAGTCATACAGTCCTGTAATACGACTGCAGAAGCTTACTTCAATAGCTGCCAGCTCAGCAAGAGAATAAAAATCAGATCGCAGAACAATTGTCCTTCTCGCTTGCCACCACTATGAGTTTTATCAGAAGATATTCTGCTTCCCCAAACCTCCTCAGCTGACAAAAGTCTACCGTAGGTAGAAAAAGCTTTCCTGGGAAAAAACAACGGCCTGGGATACTGGAACAAACTGTTTAACCCTTACAACCTCTTTTGCTAGTACATCTGTGCTGCTGCAGAAAAGCCTACATCTGTCGACAGCCGCCAGGAAGCAACAGCTCCCCAAAGGGGGTCACATCCTCTCGCAGGAAAGCCTTACAAGGGTGGAGGTGGCCCCGGGAGAAAACGCCTATAAAGCTGGGGCCCCGAGACCTCACCTTCCCCAGGTCTCCGTGGCTGCTCGGCAAACGTCCCTCTCCTTCGCAAATCGATCCCGAGAAGCCCACGGGCTTCCTCCACCTCCCCGCGGTAGATGCGCGGGGGCTGTTCACCCGCCCACCCTCAGCAGCCCCTCT
>NW_010418109.1:0-240 GCF_000710305.1 Buceros rhinoceros silvestris | reverse complement strand
GCGTTTCCCCCGCCCACCCTCAGCAGCCCCTCTGCCAGCGCGGCGTGGCAGCAACGGCGGTTCCACCGCACGCGTTCACACCGAGCCCTCGCACATCGTGTTCTACTTGGGGTGTTTAGGAAATAAGAATGGAAGTTTTCCCGACAGAAAAGCGGTCGCGGTGTGACCGCAGGACCTCGCGTAAGGGACCGGGGTGTGTGTGTGAAGGAGCCGGGCAGGACCGCAGGCAGCCCGCACCCC
>NW_010418108.1:36241-47471 GCF_000710305.1 Buceros rhinoceros silvestris | reverse complement strand
TAAAATGTGTATGTATATAAACGGACAGATATTTTTAGTACGCTCTGGAAAGCATTGGCGTAGCTTCACGGACAGCAGCTGTACGTGCACACGAGTGTGGGCAGTGAGCTGCTGTCCCTCTCTGGGTGTTTCTAACCAAAAGCCCTGTGCTGGAGGCTTCCCCGTCTGGGGGTGCGCAGCAGCCATGGGCTGTACAGCCAGGAGGAGCATGCTGCTTGTGTCTCGCTGGTATGATGGAGGAGGACGGTGGTGTTTGTTGCGGTACGGCATGCCATACGAAACCAAATTATTCTGACACCTTTCCCCTTTGCTGCCATCGACCACAGGTTGGTTTGTTCATCACCCCAGCAGTGTGACAGGCCATGTGGGCACACGGTGTCATTGTTCTGTTTACTCGGCTTTTCCCATGTGGCCACCGTCTTGCGGTGAGGACTTTTTATTTTTTGCTGTGGCAGGTGACAGCCTGGGTGTGTGTGTGTGTCAGCCCGAGGGACTGAGTCACAGCCCTCTGCCCGGGACAGACAGCACTTCCCCTTACTGGGGAGAGCAAGATGCTGGCCCATCTCCACAGGACAGCTTACCTGCCCATGCATTAATTTTTTTTTTTTTTTTTTTTTTTTTTTGCGAAGAAGACTGTGAGATGGTAATGGCAAGATCAACTTTCTCTGTAACCCAGCCAAGTGAAAAGTAAAATCCATCTTACCACATCAGTTTTGTTTTCACTGCTGGTTCAACCTATTCTCTCCCTCTGGCAGAGCCCTGCACAGTCATTCAGTGCCCGGCTTGGGGGTGGTGTGGTTGTTAGCTCAGTGGGGTATGACCCATTTACTTTCATAATACTTGGATACCTGCGCTTCTGCCGCGTTCAGCACACAGGTCCTGCAACCTAAATCCTTGCCAGGAAAGCACACACCTGGTTTCACCATCATGCGTACAGAGCAGTTGGCTCTGCGCTCAGCTTGCCAGGGCCTGTAGGAAGGTGATGGGCTGTTGGGTCTAGCAAGCAGTTAAAGAGCACGTGCAGGTAAGGGTACATTTTTTTGGAGCTGACACTTTGTCTTGTATTATTTTCTTAAATATTGATTGCCAGCTTATGGGGCATGTTTCCTGTTACAATTTGCAAAGAGTTGAGACATAGAAGTGTGTGTAGTGGATGCTTCTCTGGCTATAATAACTTGCATTTTCAGAGACAGCAAGGTAATTAATGACATAAGATTGTTCAGCCTCCTTTCCCCATCCCTAGACATGGCATCACCTGCACTCTTTTTGAGTCTGGTGTTAAGATAGATCTTCTTTCTTTACTTCTTTTTTACCCAGCTAATTGAGTTAGCTTTCTGCAGGTTTTCAGGTGATAATTAGGTTCATGCTTGTGTTGCATTCAGTACATGGAATGGCTCCCAGGGATGGGACAGACACGAGAGTAAACTGGCATCATAGTAGACCTGGGAGTTCTAGGTATAAAATCAGAGAGTAATTTGCAAAGTTACTTTAAGTAAAGTGGGTTTAAACACAATGAAATCATCCTTGACAGCAATTTGTATGAAGTTCTTCTTTTATTATGAGTGTAAAGGGATTTTTTTTTTTTAATTGCCAGTTTCTGGGTAGAGTGTTTAGCATAATTTCTCACAGGTAAGTGAAGCATTAACTCCCTGTACCTCAGTAGTTTGGGTAGTGGGGGGAGAAACTGAGGGAGAGGGAGAGGCACCTCCTTAACTTCATCATTTGAAAACGGGTCAGTGGTCATCTAACTTTGAGAAGGACTCTACCAGGTAACTCAGAGAAATAAATGTATGAAAATCCAGCAGGACCCAGACATCAGATACGCACTGCATGCGAACAGCTGTCCTTGATGTTTAACAGAATAGAATGGCGCTCTGAATACAGACTGGAAAAAAGTGACAGCAGTTAGCTAGTTTGCATCCCTTGTTCAGATGAGCCATGAGTTCTTTGGTTTTTGCATTTATATACTTTTGCTGTAGGTGTTGGAAGTGTGGGTGGCCATGAAAAAGCAGTGCTTACAATAAGATTTTCCATTTATTGCCCTTTGTGTACAACTAAAAATAAGATTCAAATGCTTCAGAGTTTGTAGAGCAAGCATAATCCTTCTCTTAGCTCTGATGACTGGCTTGCCTGCAGCTTCGGCTCTGTCTGGTGAGTCCTAGGCTTAAATGCTTGTAAATGGGTCTGTGTTGGAAGGAGAAGAAGAGTTTACTTGCAGTGTGATCTAGCTACGTTAATTCATCAACTTCTTATTTAAAAAAAAAAAAGGGGAGGTTGCACTTAGTGCATGAGTAACAGGTGGTGATGAAAGGATTTTGGAAGCGGAATTGTTCTGCTCTCTGGAAAAAGCAGCTTTGGAGAGGACTGGAAGTTCTTTAAAACTCCAAAACTTTACTGGTGTAGCTTGAACTGTTGATCCAGAACTTCATCTTCTAGCAGAGAAGAGGAGGGAAAAAAAAAAAAGGGAGATCTGTACAAGTCTGCTGAGCATCAAGAAATAAATTCTCAGGGTTTGGCCTGTAAAATCCTTTTGGTTTTGTTTTTAGGATGACGGTATTGAAATACGCTGTCTTGTTAGCTCTTCCAGGTAATTGCACAGTTAGGAATCTGCTAAATGAGTTACAGTATCTTGAGCTACTAAATCTGTTCTGACCACATTAATTGATACCTCAGCTTGTGGCCGATTGAAACACTAACGAGAGATGTTGTCAACGTATGCAGGGAAATTCGTAACTTCATGGTGTCAGGTTTGGTGCTGTCCCAGCTTCACTCATTAAGTAGCTGTGGCATTTCCAGAGAATGAGTGTGCCTGTGCATGTCAAGCTTCTCGGTTTGATGTCATTCGTACGATGGATAAGTAGAGAGAGCATCTATCCCAGGGCTGCAGAACTAAAGGTAGAGGCTGAAAACTTGCTTTCTGCTGCACGGCAGCTTGAGCTTCACTGTTTTCTCGTTGCTCTGTGACCTCTTCAGGTTTTCCAGGCTTGTCAAGGTAGCAGAGGTGTTGAGAATCAGGCTGCGTAAGACAGTAAGTTTTTGCTGTGAGTAACGCCTCGTGATGTGGAGGATGCGGGGAGCTGGGGGCACTTAGAGGCGCACGTGCTTGTTCCATGGACTAGCCATGTCCGCGGTGAGTCTTTTATTAGGCAATATGAAATCCCTTTAAAGTAGTTTGGTGTAACCCTACCCCACTTGTGAGGAGAGCTCGGTGCCTGCCTTCGCTGCCTTACTTTTGCCTTTTTGCTGAAGCACGCATTTCTGCTTTTACATCTGTGGGTGCGTATTGGGCCAGCTCCTGCCTTGCTACAAAGTACGTCAGGCAAGAGAGCTAATGCAGTAATCAAGGTTTAAAATATTTCAGGTGAGAACGGGCAGAACTGCAGCAATAATTAGTTTGCACGGCAGTGGTTGCTGCAGGGAATTACATTACGTCTGTTAGAGTCGCCCACATGTCTCAGTCCTGGAGGTGACCAGATGCTGACAAGCAGTGCAATTGGTTGTTGTCATTTTTTCTGTGGAATCTTCTCTTTTCAGTACAGATGTAGAGGTGGCTTTTTTTCTCACCCCCTCTCCCCCCTCCCCCCAATCAGTCTATTGCTGCACCCAGTGCAGATGAGTTCAAATCTGATAGCTTTGAAGATAACATCAGGAGAGAGTGTGTCATGAGGCGACGGCACTCACGCGCCGTTCACCGCTGCCACACTTTCCAGCTGGATGAGGCACTCTGGTCTTTTCCAGGGGTATCGCTGCACGGGCTATTTTTAGAGGTGGCACACAGGACGCGTTGTGCAGCTATCAGTACCCGCTGCCGGGCTCTTCATTTTTTCCCTTGTTTGGTGATGAGGTTTTTAAGGCGTTTACCTTTCTCTTGAAGAAGTGAATAGATCTCTTTTTGAATCTTTTAACCACTTGCAGAGCTGCTCTGTGGAGTCTGTGGATTTGTGTTTTCTGTACACAGCATGAAGGGAACAGTCCTGCGTGTGGCCACTAAATTAGGATTAGTATTTGTGACTGAAGCAATGCGGTCGAGGTTTCCAGCTGAAGAGGTCCAACAACCTGTTGGAGTGTATGGCAGAAGATCTGCTACCTCGGGTAACACCCATCTTGGGTTTTTTTTAAGTTTTCCACAGCAAACAAAATGCACTCATGCATTTTTACAGTTGTCATAAACTCTTTCTATGGCTCTCAGTTTCTGGAGTGCTTTAAACTGCCACCTCGGCTCTCGCTGCTCCCTGTGATGTATGGGAGGTTCTCCGAGACGGCGACAGCTATCCCTGTCAGCCAGCGATCCCCTCCCACGCACCCGGGGGAGCGGCAGATACTTAGGGATGTGGCGCAGCGTCATGATAGAATCAGAGCGGGACATAGCAGTTGACTGCTGGCTTACGCCTGTCACTTGCTGGAGGAACAGGTCGCCGGCTCCTTGTTGCATTGTTCAAATACAGCAAAAACATGAGCAATGGGGATTTGCTGTAATGGTGTATTTTAAGTGCGTCTCTGCTCTGCCAGCTTCACTTTTAACGCGCTCGGTTAAGGAATGCTTTGGAGGTTGCTGCTAATGGATGAATCTTACAGAAAATTGGAATTTTCAAATAAGATTGACACTTTGGAGTGAGAGATATAAATCTAATGATAGTACTTCAGCAGAGGTTTGTAATTAGGAATGAATGGAGGGAATTTGTGCGCGCAGTCTGCAAAAGGGCACAATGGAAGGTGAAATTGCACCCTCTGCACTGAATGAGGGGTGAAAGCCAATGTATCAGTGTCACGGCATGACAGTGTAGAGTATAAATGATACTGTCACTGAGTGCTGCAGAAGGTATCAAGGGAATTCCACTCCAGTAAATTACATTACTTAGACAGACCTGAAGACATTGTGTCTGAATGATTGGAGGGAAAAAAGGTTGTCAGCACAAAGCAGAAGATACTATAGAAGTGCTGGCTGCAGGGTTAAAAAGTAGTGTTTTTGTGATGTCTACCGTGCAAAGCTCTTCAGATGCTTTTTAAAATCTGCTTGGTTGAATTACAAACGTATCGATGAAGCAACAGTATTTTTTGAGATGGTGTTCAGAGTGGATACCAGCCTGCAGCAAAAGGTTGAGCACATGCAGCTCCCATTTCTTCAGCAGAAATTGAGACTCCTTCAGACTTGGGAAGAATTTAGTTGTGTGTTCCCAGCTCAAGCACTGAACTTTATGCATTGCTTCATTTGGCTGACTACTTGCTTTTTGGGCTGGATTTTGGTTATAGGGTAATTCTAGCATAATTTTGGGGGGAGAGAAAGGTTGTTCCTGTTCTAGCATCGGCTGGTGCTGGATCGTGGTGAGCAGCAGCAGATCGTGGGATACTAACTTACAGTCTCATTTAGAGGCAGTCAGCATGGCAAGGTCCATGATGCGGGTGGCTGGGAGCGTGATGTCACGATGTCAATGCAGAGAAAACCCAGAGACTTCATCCCTTTCAGCATGCATGCACTGGCACGTCATGTATACGTGTTCCTCACGCTGTTTCGCTCATTGCCCACCCAAGCCTGACTAATGCCACCTTACTTCCTCCAGCCACAGTGACGGCATTGAGTGGAATAGTTATTTCTCGACATTTTTTTTTCTGTAATGACCTATTACATCCACCCTCACATGAACAATACCCCAGAGATAGGGCTTAACTGCTTCTCTGTCTCTGACCTTACATGCAGTCAACACCTACGAGCTCCTGTCATTTCCTAGTTTACTCATGGGTGAGACAGCCCAGCTCCCACAGTTCTCCCAAACTGCTGCCTGACGATAAAACTGCTTCTCCCCGAAGATGCTACATTTCATTCCTGCAGTGCATAATAAGCTCTGCCTGCCTTGGGGCTTCTTGTAAAACTTCAGCAGACTTTGTACTGCTTAAAAACATGTTTTTCCACTTGCCTACTCATGAAAAACATCACTGAAAGTGCATGCTGTAAATAATGATAAGGGAACAGTTTTCACTTCTCCTCTCCAAAATTGTTTCTCAGCAAAGCCCACACATGACAGGAGGATGGACAAGCAGCACAGTTAAATTAGCAGTCCTTTGTGTAGGCTGCTTTACCTGGAAATACCGTTTCAGGTTGTGGGGGCATTAACTAGGAAGCATGGCCAAACTGGAGGGTGCTGATGCTGGGAAGGCTGCGGTTCAGATGCTTCCGTGGAAGTGGCCTGTCCTCCTCAGGATGCAGGATTCAGACCTTACAGCCTGTAGCTGGAAACCACAGCATCAAACCCACAGGCAGTGTGAGAAAGCAGTGAGGCATCTGTGGGAAAGAAGATGCCCTGTGTGGGATGGGATTCAATAGCAGAGCAATTTATTAGCAGTTCTGATCATAGCCACAGGTGAGTGGGAGGAAGCAAAGTGTAATTTGTATCAGTACTTCCCACATTAGAATAGGACTGGACTGGCCCAGGGTGTAAGACTGTCCGTCTGTCTGGATAAAAAGGGGAGTTCAGATGTAAGAGATGTAAAGTTTGTCCTTATACCATCATTGCCGTGGGAAACTGCTATACCTGGCTACGGACCCATTAGTAGTAGTACTAAAAATCTGTTGTCGCTCACTTCTCTGGTATTTTGTGACAAAGGTGGCATTTCGACGCATCCTTTTTTTCTTTTTTTTTTTTGGCATGTTGGGAAAGCAAATGCTTTTTCTTGTACTCGATGTCATTCCTGTGGTCGTGATCAAGCCACGTTGTCAATCGTAGTCATCCATCAATCCACAGAAGACCCATTTATTCGCGCTGCCCTAGCTAACCACATGATGCCGGTTTCCTCTTCCCACACTGGCCCTGTGACACAGATGTCTGTAACCAGCACCTGTGAAGTCACCAGGGTCACTCATGGGAGCAGTGGATGCGAGACTGGACTTACATGCTGCAGAGTACCGAGATTGCTGGAGCGGGGTGGAGCGGGAGGAACAATGACTGCCCAATGCCTTAGGGAAGACTGAGAGACTAACCAGTATTGCTTTAACTGAGAGAGATATTGAGCCTGCTCAGATCTGACTATCCCCCGGCAAATGTGTTTGGTGGCGTAAATGGCTCCCCGCTGTCAGAGAAGACTATCGCTATCTCTTCCTATCTTGTACAATGGATTTCTAAATAATCACTCTTTGTGCAGGGAAGTTGTGGTTCAGTAAGCCCAGCTTGCTAAACGGCCAGTGGTTTAATCTTAATTCTCACTGTCAGTGCCTTTGATAACACAGTGCTATAAAGTTTGACATTGCAGAAACTTTTCTATAAACTCTGATTTGCTTGCCAAAAAGTAAGCCCATTTCCATTAATTCCCCTCTTACCATTAGTGTTATTAAACTGACGATTGATGTGTAAAAACTGCCATTTGCATGAAGTTCCCAAAACTGCAGTAGAAGAGACTTTTGTTCTGCCTTGGTAAGGAGAGGGGGGGGGGAATTAACGCTAGTTCTAACAGCGGAGATGTTCATATAAAGACATAAGATCGTTTATCCATATATGACATAAATACATCGGAATTTAAATAATGAGAGATCTTGTGAAATGCAGCAAAACGCACACCACTGGCATTGTGAAGTTTCCTTTCTCTAAAGCCCTGTTCTCAGGGAAAAGCAGCTTTACCTTTGCTTTGAAAAGCCATTATCATAAACCTTTTTTTTAAAAAACACTTGTCTTAGTGCAATATTAAAGCAATTTTATACCCTAAGAGCAGCTGTTTCGTGAGGTAAAGTGCAGTCCCGTGTGTGTACGTAATTGCAGTTTGTAGTACTTCTCACAATCCTAATTTCCCCGAAATTAAGAAACCCACTCACCTTTTTAGGCTTTCCTTTTTCTAATTATTTTTTATTCTTCCTGTTTTTCTTCCGCAGAAGATCCTTTTTAAAAATCCCTTCTTGGGAGAAAAAAAAATAAAATAAAAAGACGCAAAACACTTTCTGGATTCATTGCAAAACACTGCTTCAAGGAAACATTTTAAGAGTTTAGGTTAAAAAGTTTCTGCCTCTTTCAAACTGTATGGGTGACATTGCTATTTTGGGAGGCAGTGCCATCTGCCTGTTCAACCAAAAAGAGGGGAAGATGTTCCTAGTTCTAGCGTAGACTTTTGTGTTTTGACTCCATATCAAATTCCCGACCAATATTCCCTTGCGCTTGCTCCCTCTATAAGCTGGGGAGAGCAAGGCTGCTCACTTCTTACACCTTCAGAGCTTCCAAGGGAGAGCTGTTCAGCTTGTGGTCCGTGCTGAGTAAGACGCGGTTGATCACAACGGGCACAGTCCATCGAGACGTATGAGGTCTGTAATTCCTCCCAGCCAGTGTTCACGTCGCAAGAGCTGTAACAAGGAGGAAAAGAGAACAATGTAGTGCCCAACACCTCACATGTCGCAGGTGGCTGCTACCTGCAGGTAAAGAAGAGGGTGTTTGGAGGAGGCTTGGCTGCTTTTGTTGGAGGAGTTGGGTTTTTGCTTTTGAATAAGAAAGACGGAGGTAAAATTTTCTGAGGTTTTGCTTGGTTTTGAGAAAAAAAAAGAAGAAGAAATAAAAGGAGGAGGACAAGGTTTCCTGGAGCACAGATCAACCATCTACCAGGTAGTGAAAGTGTAAGGGGTGCAGGAGCTAGAGAGGGCAGTAAGACTAGGTGGAGGGAAACAGCAGGACATCTAGGGAGTGCAGATGGATTGAAGGAAGAGGTTGACGTGAGTAGGAGCAAGGTGGAGTCTCTCTAGTATGCACTGTGAATCCATGGAAATAACACGGGGGACCATGGAAACGTGAGAAGACATTACTGTAGTCCTCCATAGGTGATGAAGACATTTCTCTGAGATAAGAGAGATTTAGGTCTATGTTATATTGCTGGAGTATTTGCAAATACATATGTGCCATCATTACAATATCTTCCTGACTGGCAAAATGTTTCATACAATCTCTGTTGACAGAAAAGATTGCCTACTGATAATTGCTTTGCTTAAGTGTCTGATAATATGCCAGAAATGAGAGCATTCTCTGTTAGGTCATCTTTAATTATGCATGTACCACCTGTCAACTTTAAATCAGGAGAATATCAGTTTTCTCATTGGGTTGAGAGCAGGGAAGAGAGGACTAGGCAGTTACAACCAGTGTGCCTATGGGGGAGTTGCACAAGCATTCGTGGATTTCGCTGTGGGCACATGCGGAAACGTTTGAAATATTGTCTAAGCTAGCTGCCATAGTGATGGTTTTCGCAGGAAGAGGATTTCAGACCATCTGTTGCGTTTCCTAGTTTTCCTTTTTTCCCATTTCAAAGGGAGAGGGAGCACCAAGGTGGGGGAGGGCATGCAGCGAGTGGTGGCTCCTTTGGCAGTGCTCGGATGAAATACGCCCTGAAAGCCTTGTGAGGGGGATATTCACTTAGCACCAATTAAAGCAAGAAAGAAAACTGGTCAGGCTGATGAAGACGTGCCAATCTAATAGGAAATTAAGGGCTCAAAAGACTAAAAAATTATGAGGATGGGTGTTTCGTGGAAAACCTCAACAGGGAGGGATGCTAAAGGTCTCTGAGGATATTAAACAAACATAGTTGCATTACAAGGCCTACTTATGGTATTAGAAATTACCTTGGAGAGGAAATTTGTCTTTGTACAGGGTACAAAGGCAGTAATTGTTTGGGTATAGTTGAAGGGATTTTCAGCTGTTCGTTTTTTTATTTGGTCCAGTAATAGATTTTAGGAATCTCCTGGGTTTTCTGGTCTCCTTGATTCCAAGGCCAGTCTTTTGCTCAGGGCAAGGTTGGTTGTCCTCTGACGTGTACCCTTTGTACCGGAACACAGGAGTGCTCTTTGTTAAATTTCTCACCTGCTTTCAGCAAAAGAGAGTATTGCTTGCACTGTCAAGTGTTGGTCCCGCTGCTTCTTGCCTATGTATCCAAGTGGCACGTGCTTCCACCTCTCTGGGATTTTGGCTTTCCCACTTCTGTCATCCCTGCTTCAGCCTCTTGGAAAGAATTCTTCAATTACACTGTTTTGCTGACACTGATAATTTTTCCTGCTAATGTCTTCAGCCAGTGCTATTTCTGAAAATCTGGGATTTGGAGCAGTAGGTCAATTTGTAAAACAACAAGAACGAGTGAAGAGGGACAGATGGCTCTGGATGCAAGAGCATGTTTCTGTTCATGTCCCATTTGGCTTTTGCTGATGCTTCATCGTTGTGTGAGCGTTTGAGGCTGTTGTTTTGGCATTGGTTAAGCAGTAGCCTATGGCACTTGTCATGACCCCACTTCTGCTCCTGTGGGGCTCCAGAGCAGGCTCCCTCTGCAGAAGATGGCAGT
Organism: Buceros rhinoceros silvestris; assembly: GCF_000710305.1. Lineage (NCBI taxonomy): Eukaryota > Metazoa > Chordata > Aves > Bucerotiformes > Bucerotidae > Buceros > Buceros rhinoceros. Next base: position 37,184 of record NW_010418108.1, on the reverse strand, counting down.
GCATTTGTACCTGAGGACCAGGAAAAGATTTGGGAGACGAGTGGATTTGCTGTTCAGAAAGCTGGCTGTGTTTTTCCTGACCTTTTCTCTCAGTGGCTGCACTAGATGAAGCTTGCCTGATAATTCCTTTGCTCGGGATAAGGTTGCCAGACTCACCTTTCTTTGTTATTCCTGCGTAGGTGATGACAACTTCTCCATTCTCTGTTGTGCTGCAGGATTTTGCTCAATTCGTAGACAGAATCTAATTGATTCGGACTTGCTCACTTCTCTCGCTCTCTGCATAGTGATTCCAGTAGCATCACCTGGACATAGCTGAACTTTACAGAGCAGAAATGGAAAAGTGTGGGGGTGTGCCGCAACCTTTTTTGCTCACTCATGATTCATTCACCCTTTCTTTCCACCCTCTTATTGCATGCTAAAGGGCTCTCCAGTCTAGCAGTGGTCACTGGAAGACACCTCCTTCGTCCAGGCTCCTTTGTTTAATCTGAGGTTGTATGCATCTTGTTGTCCTAGTGCTACTGCTGAGTTGTGCAGCACCACTGGGCACTGCAGGACATGTCCTGTTCACCAGTTTGAGGGACAACTGTACTTGAGTGGATGCAGTACTCTGCTTTTGTCTCTGAAAAAAATGGGCAACTAGACGAGACTTAAGGGTACCTTTAAGAAATACCTTAGAGAAATATTTACTGAAAATCAGACTTGAAATAATGAAGCAAAATTGCCAAAAGAAAAGAAAAAACAAAACAAAACAAAAAAACCCCAACACAACATCATGCCCTAGCAAGGATATTTCTGACCTCTTCACTTACATAGTCCCTAGGTCTGGCCGGTCCTGGGGGCTCTTTTTTCTTGCCCTATATTTTACGGATGATTACTTAAATTACCTACAGCAGGTTTGCTGGAAAGCCTTCCAGTTCTTGAACCCAGGATAGCTCCCTTGTCC
>NW_010418108.1:32707-36148 GCF_000710305.1 Buceros rhinoceros silvestris | reverse complement strand
CTCCAGCCCCTGCCCCTTTTCTCTCCTGGACTTTTCACTGGAGCTTGCCCACTGCCTTGGTCACAGGAGGGGCTTCAGCTATCTCTTTAATTTCTCACCCAGACACTTGTTTAACATTTTTCTCCTAACGTTTGATATGTTGCTGGTTTTGGGCTTCACGCTTTTTCTCTCATTTCACTCTTTTGAAAACATTACAATAAAACTTGCCGTGTGTCAGATTTAGTATCAGTAGGATTCATACTTTTCCTTCCATAGCAGGGCAGCAGTGTTTGATAGTGAAGCTGGTGAAATTTAGAGCAATGTGTTTACATCGAGACATCCGACTGTATACGCTGCTAATTTTAAAAGGAAGGGGAACCCTTCTTGGGATAATTAGTTTTGTCATATTTATAGACATGACCTCTTGCTGAAGCGTGTTTTTCGTGACTCTGAGTCAGCTGCTGACAGCCGATATTACAAGAGTTCATGTGAGTCCCATGGTCCGTGTGTGCTTACGTGTGTATACACAGCACAGGCGAGACAAAGCCGCGGAGAGACAATGAAGGCAGCAGTGCTAAAACCTGTAGCAGTGCCCAGTGGTGACGCGTGTGAACACTGAATGCGGGACGGATTTCAGCTCCTGTCTAGGCCATAAGAATCAGGAAAATCACCTTGTCCCTTAACTGATTTTGCCAATCTGGACAAGTAGCCAAGAATTCAAGGTAATCGCCTCTCCCTTACCTACAGCCCTGTGGTGGCAGCACAAGGTCCTAAATCAGGAGGTTTGCCTGTACCCCCACAGCCTGCTGGTGAATGGGGATAGCGCCGTATCTCCTTACGTGCCCGTTGGAGGAGTAGAGGCAAAGCGGTGTGTGGGTTGCCTAAGCACTGCAGTCAGGCTTTGCAGTCGGTTGGCAGACACAGTACTGTAGATCAATGGTGATACACACAACCTTCTCGAAAGGTTCAAGTCAGCAATCAGAGCAAGGCAAGTGGTTGCCTTTACACTTGGGTTGCAGAGTGTTTGTGGAGGGATTTTGAGGGAACCTCTCGGTAGCAGGAAGCTGCTGCTACAGGCATTCAATGAATGGACTGCGCAGTCATCTTCTGCGCCTGGTGCCTGTGTCCCCAGGCTGCCTAATGAATACTTGAGCGTGGCCGTTATCAGCCAGTCTCCATGTCTTTCCCCTGTGCTAATGTGCTGGTATTTTACGTTGCACTGAGTGAGGAGGGAAAGCAGTGATACGAAGCCTTTTTTCACCTCCCATAAATAGGATTGATGACCACAGCTTAACAGCATTCCAAGAAAAAGGCATCTGATCCAGGGTGGCCAGAGCATGCCCTGAGATGCTGCATAAGGACATTTGCCCTGATAATAACCTGCCTTTGCCATTTTCAGAGCAGACATTCCTACTGCAAATCCTGCATTAGTTCGCTGCGGTGAACGTGCTCTCACGTACATAAAAGTACCTCTTTATTTTCCGTCCAGACTGCCTCCCCCACCTCCCCCACAGGCCCGTGGGCTGCACGGGGTGCCTGTACCGCCAACAGCTCCATCTCGAGGGAGTTCCTCCAACAGCACCCACTTGATGCCCTTCGGTGCTCCTTCAGCTACGGGGGATTCTGCTCTGCTGCGCAGGAGCACCAGCGAGCTTTCTGCACACCACAAACTGGAATTCCCTCTGGGACGCTGCGATGAATATTGAAGAAACCTTGCCGAGCGGGGGAAGGCGTTGTGCTTTTATGTGCAAGGGCTTGCCAGCTTGAATCATGTCTGTTGTGTTGCAGAGGGGACTGTTACTCTGGTTGCAGTGGGTTAGTGGAATACTACCAAGGCTCATTTGCAAGGGGTCCCGGGCTTCAGTCTCGTCTCATCTGTCACCAAGAAAACAAATATACTCTGACAACTTCTGCAAATAATGGTTTCACTTTTGGTTTTTGTTCCCCAGCCGTTTCCTTTGTTGCTGAAATGCTGTTTATTTACCACAGATTTTTATTTTTGTGCAAATCAATTAGCTTTAGTTTCTTTCTCAACTACCTGACTTTTATCCTGTTGCTTCACCAGGATCCTGTTGTTATTTCACGTGATGTGTGATAACAAGATGTGATATTCCTCTCTAACTAGCAAAATGTTAGACTAGCTGTTGGCAGCTTCTGGAAGAATAATTAGCAAGTAGAAGTTACTCAAAGACGAGCACACTGGCTTAAGCAGGCGTTTTCTAGTTGTCTGCCAGTTCAAAAACTAGTAGGGACTTTTCAGGCTCTAACAGAAAAACACTTACTTGCTACTAGAAAAGAGCGTTTACAAAAATGTGTAGTAGGGCTGCTGTGTTTTGTCCCTTAATTTAGAAGTTGACTTCTTTGTCTTAAAGAAGAGGGTTTTTACAGTATTTGGTGGTCATTTCCCTGAGGTGGCGAGCCTTTCCGTTACAAGGGGATGCCAAGCTCAAACTCAAAATAGGAAGCTGCCTAAGAAAGCGCTTAGGGCCTCGTACACGTCACTCCTCACACCGCTGCGGATGGCACGATGCAAGTGCCTTTGTGCTGGCTGCCTGAGCCAGGATTGCCAGCTCCATATGCATCCTGGCGTAGCCCAGGACATCAGCGTTTCCTTTCTTTCTAATATGCAGGAGTTTCTGTCCACAACGCTTTCCTTGGAAAGCCATTTGCGCTGCCGTGCCTCTGTTTTGCATGAAGAAGCCCACATCAATCAAATACAGCCACCCAGCTGTGCTGAAAGCCTCCTTTTTATCCCTAGGCAGCTGTTGTCAGGCAGCTTCTATTTCTCCTTTCTCCTCTTCTGTTGCTCCTCCAGGATGAGCCTGAGGGAGGCTGGATTTATGTTTGCTCCCTGGCATAAGGTAGTCAGTCTCTGATGGTGTAATGGGAAGGGAGGGCAGACAGAGAGGAAGCATATGGCTAGTGCATTCGGACATCTCTGAGGTTTTATTTTAAGCTCAGGCTTTTCTCGCCACCTCCGTAGCCTCTTCTGTTCTCTGCCTTTCGTTTAACATCTCTGTTGCCTAATTCTCTAATCACTGGATTATCGGCTCTTGGCACCATGTCCTCAACCAGTCTCCAGCCTCTCACCAGAGATTACATCTCCCCTCTCATCCCTCCTCCACTCTGTCACTTCTCCCTGTTTGCTTCTCTGAGTTCTTGCAACTTTCCCTCACCTCACCTCACCTCACATTGGAAGAGCATCATACAGCCTCTCAGTGAGGGAACAGATTATTTCCAGGAGCCTTTCTTGCTCAGTGTTGCCTCAATTCCCACTGCTCTTTCAAGCTCTTTCGCAGTCATTCCTAGATCTGTTCTGGGCGGTGCAGTCTCTCCGTGCTGCGTGCCCTCTCTTTTCTGCTCCGTACCAGCATCCTTACATACTCTCTGTAGTACCCAAAGGCTTTGTCTCCAGCTTCTTCAGTTTCTTTTTGCTCACTGAAAACACTGGAAAATAGCCAC